>NW_024376662.1:0-34219 GCF_016808335.1 Panicum virgatum
ATTTGGGATCATTTCGTAACTGAATGAAACTCGGTGCAAAACGGGTGAACTGGTGCAATTAATGCAAAAGTTCGTGCCACGAAGTGATGTCGGGGATTTTTCGCAACGAACGCACCCAATCCACCCCATTGGACCTTTGTAGTTTTTTGGTGCATTTGGGATCATTCATAACTGCATGAAACTTGTTGCAAAACATACTGAACTGGTGCAATTAATACATAAGTTCGTGCCACGAAGTCACGATGGGATTTTTCACAACAAACGCACCAATCCACCCCATTGGACCCTAAACTCAATGTTTTGGTGTGTTTCATTGTTTTTGGGTGCATTTGGGATCATTTCGTAACTGCATGAAACTTGTTGCAAAACAACTGAACTGGTGCAATTAATACATAAGTTCGTGCCACGAAGTCACGTTGTATTTTCAACAAACGCACCTGATCCACCCCATTGGACCTTTGGTGTTTTTGGTGCATTTTGGGATCATTTCATAACTGCATGAAACTTGTTGCAAAACATACTGAACTGGTGCAATAATACAAAAGTTCGTGCCACGAAGTCACGTTGTATTTTTCAACAAACGCACAAGATCGACCCCATTGGACCCTAACTATGTTTTGGTGCGTTTCATAGTATTTTGGTGCATTTGGGATCATTTCGTAACTGCATGAAACTCGGTGCAAAACGGGTGAAATGGTGCAATTAATGCAAAAGTTCGTGCCACGAAGTGACATCAGGATTTTTCGCAACGAACGCACCAAATCCACCCCATTGGACCCTAAACTAATGATTCGGTCTGTTTTGTTGTCTTGGGTGCATTTGGGATTGTTTTGTAATTGCATGAAACTTGTTGCAAAACATACTGAACTGGTTCAATTCATACAAAAGTTCGTGCCACGAAGTCACGATGGGATTTTTCACAACGAATGCAACCAATCCACCCCCATTGGAACCCGAAACTAATGTTTTGGTTTGTTTCGTAGTATTTTGATGCATTTGGGAGCATTTCGTAACTGCATGAAACTTGTTGCAAAACATACTGAACTGGTGCAATAATACATAAGTTCGTGCCACGAAGTCACGTTGTAATTTTCACAACAACGCACCTGATCCACCCCATTGGACCCTAAACTCTTGTTTTGGTGTGTTCATTGTGTTTGGGTGCATTTGGGATCATTTCGTAACTGCATGAAACTCGTGCAAAACGGGTGAACTGGTGCAATAAATGCAAAAGTTCGTGCCACGAAGTGATGTCGGGAATTTTAGCAATGGACACACCCAATACACCCAATTGGACCCTAAAGTAACGTTTCGGTATGTTTCGTAGTATTTGGGTGCATTTGGGATCGTTTCGTAACTGCATGAAACTTGGTGCAAAACATACGGAACTGGTCCAATTAATGGAAAAGTTCGTGCCACGAAGGCACGTTGTATTTTTCCAAACAAACACCTGACCCCACCCCATTGGACCCTAAACTCATGTTTTGGTGTGTTTCATGTTTTGGGTGGCATTTGGGATCATTTCGTAGCTGCATGAACTCGGTGCACAAATAGGGTGAACTGGTGCAATTAATGTGAAAGTTCGTGCCACGAAGTGACATTGGGGATTTTTTGCAACGAACGCACCCAATCCACCCCATTGGACCTTTGTACTATTTTGGAGTATTTGGGATCGCTTCGTAACTGCATGAAACTCAGTGCAAAACGCGGTTAACTGGTGCAATTAATGCAAAAGTTCGTGCCTGAAGTGACGTCGGGATTTTTTTAACGGACACAACCCAAGTCCACCCAATTGGGACCCTAACAGTAATGTTTTCGGTATGGTATTTGGGTGCATTTGGGATCGTTTCGTAACTGCATGAAACTAGCTCGGTGCAAAATAGGGTGAACTGGTGCAATTAATGCAAAAGTTCGTAGCCACGAAGTCAAGTGTAATTTTTCCCAATAACACACCTGATCCACCCCATTGGACCCTAAACTAATGTTTCTTTCCGTTTGTAGTATTTTGATGCCATTTGGGATCATTTCGTAACTGCATGAAACTAGGTACAAAATAGGGTGAACTGGTGCAATTATTGCAAAAGTTCAGGGCCACGAAGTGACGTCAGGAATTGTTCGCAACGAATGCACCAAATCCACCCCCATTGACCCTAAACTCATGGTGTCGGTCCGTTTTGTTGTATTTGGGTGCATTTGGGATCGTTTCGTAACTGCAGGAAAACTTGTTGCAAAACATACTGAACTGGTTCAATTCATACAAAAGTTCGTGCCACGAAGTCACGGATGAGATTTTTTCGCAACGAATTCAGCCAATCCACCCCATTGGACCATAAACTAATGTTTCGGTCCGTTTCGTAGTATTTGGGTGCATTTGAGATCGTTTTGTAACTGCAATGAAACTTGTTGCAAAACATACTGAACTGGTGCAATTAATACATAAGTTCGTGCCACGAAGTCACATTGTAATTTTTCGCAACAAACGCACCTGATCCACCCATTCGACCCTATACTCATGTTTTGGTGTGTTTCATTGTGTTTGGGTGCATTTGGGATCATTTCGTAACTGCATGAAACTCGGTGCAAAACGGGGTGAACTGGTGCAATTAATGCAAAAGTTCGTGCCACGAAGTGATGTCGGGATTTTTCGCAACGAACGCACCCAATCCACCCCATTGGACCTTTGTAGTTTTTTGGTGGCATTTTGGATCATTTCATAACTGCATTGAAACTTGTTGCCAAACATACTGAACTGGTGCAATTAATACATAAGTTCGTGCCACTGAATCACGTTGTAATTTTTCACAACAAACGCACCTGATCGACCCCATTGGACCCTAAACTCATGTTTTGGTGTGTTTCATTGTGTTTGGGTGCATTTGGGATCATTTCGTAACTGCATGAAACTTGTTGCAAAACATACTGAACTGGTGCAATTAATACATAAGTTCGTGCCACGAAAGTCGCATTGTAATTTTCGTAACGAACGCACAAGATCGACCCCATTGGACCCTAAACTCATGTTTTGGTGCGTTTCATAGTATTTTGGTGCATTTGGGATCATTTCGTAACTGCATGAAACTCGGTGCAAAACGGGGTGAACTGGTGCAATTAATGCAAAAGTTCGTGCCACGAAGTGACATCAGGATTTTTCGCAACGAACGCACCAAATCCACCCCATTGGACCCTAAACTAATGATTCGGTCTGTTTTGTTGTCTTTGGGTGCATTTGGGATTGTTTTGTAATTGCAATGAAACTTGTTGCAAAACATACTGAACTGGTTCAATTCATACAAAAGTTCGTGCCACGAAGTCACGATGGGATTTTTCACAACGAATGCAACAATCCACCCCATTGGACCCGGAAACTAATGTTTCGGTCCGTTTCGTAGTATTTTGATGCATTTGGGAGCATTTCGTAACTGCATGAAACTTGTTGCAAAACATACTGAACTAGTGCAATTAATACATAAGTTCGTGCCACGAAGTCACGTTGTAATTTTTCACAACAAACGCACCTGATCCACCCCATTGGACCCTAAACTCTTGTTTTGGTGTGTTTCATTGTGTTTGGGGTGCATTTGGGGATCATTTCGTAACTGCATGAAAACTCCGTGCCAAAACGGGGGTGAACTGGTGCAATAAATGCAAAAAGTTAGTGCCACGGAAGTGATGTCGGGATTTTTAGCAATGGACACACCCAATCCACCCAATTGGATCCTAAAGTAATGTTTCGGTATGTTTTGTAGTATTTGGGTGCATTTGGGATCGTTTCGTAACTGCATGAAACTTGTTGCAAAACATACGGAACTGGTCCAATTAATGCAAAAGTTCGTGCCACGAAGGCACGTTGTAATTTTTCCAACAATGCACCTGACCCACCCCCATTGGACCCTAACTCATGTTTTGGTGTGTTTCATAGTGTTTGGGTGCATTTGGGATCATTTCGTAATTGCATGAAACTCGGTGCAAAATAGGGTGAACTGGTGCAATTATTGCAAAAGTTCGGGCCACGAAGTGACGTCAGGAATTTTCGCAACGAATGCACCAAATCCACCCCCATTGACCCTAAACTCATGGTTTGGTCCGTTTTGTTGTATTTGGGTGCATTTGGGATCGTTTCGTAACTGCAGGAAACTTGTTGCAAAACATACTGAACTGTTCAATTCATACAAAAGTTCGTGCCACGAAGTCACGATGAGATTTTTCGCAACGAATTCACCCAATCCACCCCATTGGACCATAAACTAATGTTTCGGTCCGTTTCGTAGTATTTGGGTGCATTTGAGATCGTTTTGTAACTGCATGAAACTTGTTGCAAAACATACTGAACTGGTGCAATTAATACATAAGTTTCGTGCCACGAAGTCACAATTGTAACTTTTTCGCAACAAACGCACCTGATCCACCCCATTCAACCCTATACTCATGTTTTGGTGTGTTTCATTGTGTTTAGGTGCATTTGGGATCATTTCGTAACTGCATGAAACTCGGTGCAAAACGCGGTGAACTGGTGCAATTAATGCAAAAGTTCGTGCCACGAAGTGATGTCGGGATTTTTCGCAACGAACGCACACAATCCACCCCATTGGACCTTTGTAGTTTTTTGGTGCATTTTGGATCATTTCATAACTGCATGAAACTTGTTGCCAAACATACTGAACTGGTGCAATTAATACATAAGTTCGTGCCACTGAAATCACGTTGTAATTTTTCACAACAAACGCACCTGATCGACCCCATTGGACCCTAACTCATGTTTTGGTGTGTTTCATTGTGTTTGGGTGCATTTGGGATCATTTCGTAACTGCATGAAACTTGTTGCAAAACATACTGAACTGGTGCAATTAATACATAAGTTCGTGCCACGAAGTCGCATTGTAATTTTCGTAACGAACGCACAAGATCGACCCCATTGGACCCTAAACTCATGTTTTGGTGCGTTTCATAGTATTTTGGTGCATTTGGGATCATTTCGTAACTGCATGAAACTCGGTGCAAAACGGGGTGAACTGGTGCAATTAATGCAAAAGTTCGTGCCACGAAGTGACATCAGGATTTTTCGCAACGAACGCACCAAATCCACCCCATTGGACCCTAAACTAATGATTCGGTCTGTTTTGTTGTCTTTGGGTGCATTTGGGATTGTTTTGTAATTGCATGAAACTTGTTGCAAAACATACTGAACTGGTTCAATTCATACAAAAGTTCGTGCCACGAAGTCACGATGGGATTTTTCACAACGAATGCAATCAATCCACCCCATTGGACCCGAAACTAATGTTTCGGTCCGTTTCGTAGTATTTTGATGCATTTGGGAGCATTTCGTAACTGCATGAAACTTGTTGCAAAACATACTGAACTAGTGCAATTAATACATAAGTTCGTGCCACGAAGTCACGTTGTAATTTTTCACAACAAACGCACCTGATCCACCCCATTGGACCCTAAACTCTTGTTTTGGTGTGTTTCATTGTGTTTGGGTGCATTTGGGATCATTTCGTAACTGCATGAAACTCCGTGCAAAACAGGGGTGAACTGGTACAATAAATGCAAAAGTTAGTGCCACGAAGTGATGTAGGGATTTTTAGCAATGGACACACCCAATCCACCCAATTGGACCCTAAAGTAATGTTTCGGTATGTTTCGTAGTATTTGGGTGCATTTGGGATCGTTTCGTAACTGCATGAAACTTGTTGCAAAACATACGGAACTGGTCCAATTAATGCAAAGTTCGTGCCACGAAGGCACGTTGTAATTTTTCCAAACAAATGCACCTGACCCACCCCATTGGACCCTAAACTCATGTTTTGGTGTGTTTCATAGTGTTTGGGTGCATTTGGGATCATTTCGTAATTGCATGAAACTCGGTGCAAAATAGAGTTCGGGCCACGAAGTGACGTCAGGAATTTTCGCAATGAATGCACCAAATCCACCCCCATTGACCCTAAACTCATGGTTCAGTCCGTTTTGTTGTATATGGGTGCATTTGGGATCGTTTCGTACTGCAGGAAACTTGTTGCAAAACATACTGAACTGGTTCAATTCATACAAAAGTTCGTGCCACGAAGTCACGATGAGATTTTTCGCAACGAATTCACCCAATCCACCCCATTGGACCATAAACTAATGTTTCGGTCCGTTTCGTAGTATTTGGGTGCATTTGAGATCGTTTTGTAACTGCATGAAACTTGTTGCAAAACATACTGAACTGGTGCAATTAATACATAAGTTCGTGCCACGAAGTCACATTGTAATTTTTCGCAACAAACGCACCTGATCCACCCCATTCGACCCTATACTCATGTTTTGGTGTGTTTCATTGTGTTTGGGTGCATTTGGGATCATTTCGTAACTGCATGAAACTCGGTGCAAAATGCGGTGAACTGGTGCAATTAATGCAAAAGTTCATGCCACGAAGTGATGTCGGGATTTTTCGCAATGAACGCACCCAATCCACCCCAATGGGACCTTTGTAGTTTTTTGGTGCATTTTGGATCATTTCATAACTGCATGAAACTTGTTGCCAAACATACTGAACTGGTGCAATTAATACATAAGTTCGTGCCATGAAATCACGTTGTAATTTTTCACAACAAACGCACCTGATCGACCCCATTGGACCCTAAACTCATGTTTTGGTGTGTTTCATTGTGTTTGGGTGCATTTGGGATCATTTCGTAACTGCATGAAACTTGTTGCAAAACATACTGAACTGGTGCAATTAATACATAAGTTCGTGCCGCGAAGTCGCATTGTAATTTTCGTAACGAACGCACAAGATCGACCCCATTGGACCCTAAACTCATGTTTTGGTGCGTTTCATAGTATTTTGGTGCATTTGGGATCATTTCGTAACTGCATGAAACTCGGTGCAAAACCGGGATGAACTGGTGCAATTAATGCAAAAGTTCGTGCCACGAAGTGACATCAGGATTTTTCGCAACGAACGCACCAAATCCACACCATTGGACCCTAAACTAATGATTCGGTCTGTTTTGTTGTCTTTGGGTGCATTTGGGATTGTTTTGTAATTGCATGAAACTTGTTGCAAAACATACTGAACTGGTTCAATTCATACAAAAGTTCGTGCCACGAAGTCACGATGGGATTTTTCACAACGAATGCAATCAATCCACCCCATTGGACCCGAAACTAATGTTTCGGTCCGTTTCGTAGTATTTTGATGCATTTGGGAGCATTTCGTAACTGCATGAAACTTGTTGCAAAACATACTGAACTAGTGCAATTAATACATAAGTTCGTGCCACGAAGTCACGTTGTAATTTTTCACAACAAACGCACCTGATCCACCCCATTGGACCCTAAACTCTTGTTTTGGTGTGTTTCATTGTGTTTGGGTGCATTTGGGATCATTTCGTAACTGCATGAAACTCCGTGCAAAACGGGGTGAACTGGTGCAATAAATGCAAAAGTTAGTGCCACGAAGTGATGTCGGGATTTTTAGCAATGGACACACCCAATCCACCCAATTGGACCCTAAAGTAATGTTTCGGTATGTTTCGTAGTATTTGGGGTGCATTTGGGATCGTTTCGTAACTGCATGAAACTTGTTGCAAAACATACGGAACTGGTCCAATTAATGCAAAAGTTCGTGCCACGAAGGCACGTTGTAATTTTTCCAAACAAATGCACCTGACCCACCCCATTGGACCTTAAACTCATGTTTTGGTGTGTTTCATAGTGTTTGGGTGCATTTGGGATCATTTCGTAATTGCATGAAACTCGGTGCAAAATAGGGTGAACTGGTGCAATTAATGCAAAATTTCGTGCCACGAAGTGACATCAGGATTTTTCGCAACGAACGCACCAAATCCACCCCATTGGACCCTAAACTAATGATTCAGTCTGTTTTGTTGTCTTTGGGTTCATTTGGGATTGTTTTGTAATTGCATGAAACTTGTTGCAAAACATTTGAACTGGTTCAATTCATACAAAATTTCGTGCCACGAAGTCACGATTGGATTTTTCACAACGAATGAAATCCACCCCATTGGACCCGAAACTAATGTTTCGGTCCGTTTCGTAGTATTTTGATGCATTTGGGAGCTTTTCGTAACTACATGAAACTTGTTGCAAAACATACTGAACTGGTGCAATTAATACATAAGTTCGTGCCACGAAGTCACATTGTATTTTTTCACAACAAACACTCCTGATCCACCCCATTGGACCCTAAACTCTTGTTTTGGTGTGTTTCATTGTGTTTGGGTTCATTTGGGATCATTTCGTAACTGCATGAAACTCCATGCAAAACGGGGTGAACTAGTGCAACAAATGCAAAAGTTCGTGCCACGAATTGATGTCGGGATTTTTAGCAATGGACACACCCAATCCACCCAATGGGACCCTAAAGTAATGTTTCGGTATGTTTCGTAGTATTTGGGTGCATTTGGGATCGTTTCGTAATTGCATGAAACTTGGTGCAAAACATACGGAACTGGTCCAATTAATGCAAAAGTTCGTGCCACGAAGGCACGTTGTAATTTTTCCAAACAAACGCACCTGACCCACCCCATTGGACCCTAAACTCATGTTTTGGTGTGTTTCATAGTGTTTGGGTGCATTTGGGATCATTTCGTAACTGCATGAAACTCGGTCCAAAATAGGGTGAACTGGTGCAATTAATGCTAAAGTTCGTGCCACGAAGTCACGATTGAATTTTTTGCAACGAACGCACCCAATCCACCCAATTGGACCTTTGTACTATTTTGGTGCATTTGGGATCGCTTCGTAACTGCATGAAACTCCGTGCAAAACGGGGTGAACTGGTGGAATAAATGCAAAAGTTAGTGCCACGAAGTGATGTCGGGATTTTAGCAATGGACACACCCAATCCACCCAATTGGACCCTAAAGTAATGTTTCGGTATGTTTCGTAGTATTTGGGTGCATTTGGGATCGTTTCGTAACTGCAAGAAACTTGTTGCAAAACATACGGAACTGGTCCAATTAATGCAAAAGTTCGTGCCACGAAGGCACGTTGTAATTTTTCCAAACAAATGCACCTGACCCACCCCATTGGACCCTAAACTCATGTTTTGGTGTGTTTCATAGTGTTTGGGTGCATTTGGGATCATTTCGTAATTGCATGAAACTCGGTGCAAAATAGGGTGAACTGGTGCAATTATTGCAAAAGTTCGGGCCACGAAGTGACGTCAGGAATTTTCGCAACGTATGCACCAAATCCACCCCCATTGACCCTAAACTCATGGTTCGGTCCGTTTTGTTGTATTTGGGTGCATTTGGGATCGTTTCGTAACTGCAGGAAACTTGTTGCAAAACATACTGAACTGGTTCAATTCATACAAAAGTTCGTGCCACGAAGTCACGATGAGATTTTTCGCAACGAATTCACCCAATCCACCCCATTGGACCACAAACTAATGTTTCGGTCCGTTTCGTAGTATTTGGGTGCATTTGAGATCGTTTTGTAACTGCATGAAACTTGTTGCAAAACATACTGAACTGGTGCAATTAATACATAAGTTCGTGCCACGAAGTCACATTGTAATTTTTCGCAACAAACGCACCTGATCCACCCCATTCGACCCTATACTCATGTTTCGGTGTGTTTCATTGTGTTTGGGTGCATTTGGGATCATTTCGTAACTGCATGAAACTCGGTGCAAAACGCGGTGAACTGGTGCAATTAATGCAAAAGTTCGTGCCACGAAGTGATGTCGGGATTTTTCGCAACGAACGCACCCAATCCACCCCATTGGACCTTTGTAGTTTTTTGGTGCATTTTGGATCATTTCATAACTGCATGAAACTTGTTGCCAAACATACTGAACTGGTGCAATTAATACATAAGTTCGTGCCACGAAATCATGTTGTAATTTTTCATAACAAACGCACCTGATCGACCCCATTGGACCCTAAACTCATGTTTTGGTGTGTTTCATTGTGTTTGGGTGCATTTGGGATCATTTCGTAACTGCATGAAACTTGTTGCAAAACATACTGAACTGGTGCAATTAATACATAAGTTCGTGCCACGAAGTCGCATTGTAATTTTCGTAACGAACGCACAAGATCGACCCCATTGGACCCTAAACTCATGTTTTGGTGCGTTTCATAGTATTTTGGTGCATTTGGGATCATTTCGTAACTGCATGAAACTCGGTGCAAAACGGGATGAACTGGTGCAATTAATGCAAAAGTTCGTGCCACGAAGTGACATCAGGATTTTTCGCAACGAACGCACCAAATCCACCCCATTGGACCCTAAACTAATGATTCGGTCTGTTTTGTTGTCTTTGGGTGCATTTGGGATTGTTTTGTAATTGCATGAAACTTGTTGCAAAACATACTGAACTGGTTCAATTCATACAAAAGTTCGTGCCACGAAGTCACGATGGGATTTTTCACAACGAATGCAACCAATCCACCCCCATTGGAACCGAAACTAATGTTTTGGTTTGTTTCGTAGTATTTTGATGCATTTGGGAGCATTTCGTAACTGCATGAAACTTGTTGCAAAACATACTGAACTGGTGCAATTAATACATAAGTTCATGCCACGAAGTCACGTTGTAATTTTTCACAACAAACGCACCTGATCCACCCCATTGGACCCTAAACTCTTGTTTTGGTGTGTTTCATTGTGTTTGGGTGCATTTGGGATCATTTCGTAACTGCATGAAACTCCGTGCAAAATGGGGTGAACTGGTGCAATAAATGCAAAAGTTCGTGCCACGAAGTGACGTTGGGATTTTTTGCAACGAACGCACCCAATCCACCCCATTGGACCTTTGTACTATTTTGGAGTATTTGGGATCGCTTCGTAACTGCATGAAACTCAGTGCAAAACACGGTTAACTGGTGCAATTAATGCAAAAGTTCGTGCCATGAAGTGACGTCGGGATTTTTTGCAACTGACACACCCAATCCACCCAATTGGACCCTAAAGTAATGTTTCGGTATGTTTTGTAGTATTTGGGTGCATTTGGGATCGTTTCGTAACTGCATGAAACTTGGTGCAAAACATACGGAACTGGTGCAATTAATGCAAAAGTTCGTGCCACGAAGTGATGTCGGGATTTTAGTTTTTTGGTGCATTTTGGATCATTTCATAACTGCATGAAACTTGTTGCAAAACATACTGAACTGGCGCAATTAATAAATAAGTTCGTGCCACGAAGTCACGTTGTAATTTTTCACAACAAACGCACCTGATCGACCCCATTGGACCCTAAACTCATGTTTTGGTGTGTTTCATTGTGTTTGGGTGCATTTGGGATCATTTCGTAACTGCATGAAATTTTGTTGCAAAACATACTGAACTGGTGCAATTAATACATAAGTTCGTGCCACGAAGTCGCATTGTAATTTTCGTAACGAACGCACAAGATCGACCCCATTGGACCCTAAACTCATGTTTTGGTGCGTTTCATAGTATTTTGGTGCATTTGGGATCATTTCGTAACTGCATGAAACTCGGTGCAAAACGGGGTGAAATGGTGCAATTAATGCAAAATTTCGTGCCACGAAGTGACATCAGGATTTTTTCGCAACGAACGCACCAAATCCTCCCCATTGGACCCTAAACTAATGATTCGGTATGTTTCGTAGTATTTGGGTGCATTTGGGATCGTTTCGTAACTGCATGAAACTTGTTGCAAAACATACGGAACTGGTCCAATTAATGCAAAAGTTCGTGCCACGAAGGCACGTTGTAATTTTTCCAAACAAATGCACCTGACCCACCCCATTGGACCTTTGTAGTTTTTTGGTGCATTTTGGATCATTTCATAACTGCATGAAACTTGTTGCAAAACATACTGAACTGGTGCAATTAATACATAAGTTCGTGCCACAAAGTCATTTTGTAATTTTTCACAACAAACGCAAATGATCGACCCCATTGGACCCTAAACTCATGTTTTGGTGTGTTTCATTGTGTTTGGGTGCATTTGGGATCATTTCGTAACTGCATGAAACTTGTTGCAAAACATACTGAACTGGTGCAATTAATACATAAGTTCGTGCCACGAAGTCGCATTGGAATTTTCGTAACGAATGCACAAGATCGACCCCATTGGATCCTAAACTCATGTTTTGGTGCGTTTCATAGTATTTTGGTGCATTTGGGATCATTTCGTAACTGCATGAAAGTCGGTGCAAAACGGGGTGAAATGGTGCAATTAATGCAAAATTTCGTGCCACGAAGTGACATCAGGATTTTTCGCAACGAACGCACCAAATCCACCCCATTGGACCCTAAACTAATGATTCGGTCTGTTTTGTTGTCTTTGGGTTCATTTGGGATTGTTCTGTAATTGCATGAAACTTGTTGCAAAACATTTGAACTGGTTCAATTCATACAAAATTTCGTGCCACGAAGTCACGATTGAATTTTGCACAACGAATGCACCCAATCCACCCAATTGGACCTTTGTACTATTTTGGTGCATTTGGGATCGCTTCGTAACTGCATGAAACTCCGTGCAAAACGGGGTGAACTGATGCAATAAATGCAAAAGTTAGTGCCACGAAGTGATGTCGGGATTTTTAGCAATGGACACACCCAATCCACCCAATTGGACCCTAAAGTAATGTTTCGGTATGTTTCGTAGTATTTGGGTGCATTTGGGATCGTTTCGTAAATGCATGAAACTTGTTGCAAAACATACGGAACTGGTCCAATTAATGCAAAAGTTCGTGCCACGAAGGCACGTTGTAATTTTTCCAAACAAATGCACCTGACCCCGTTTTGTTGTAATTTTTGTTGAACAAATGCACCTAACCCACCCCATTGGACCTTTGTAGTTTTTTGGTGCATTTTGGATCATTTCATAACTGCATGAAACATGTTGCAAAACATACTGAACTGGTGCAATTAATACATAAGTTCGTGCCACAAAGTCATTTTGTAATTTTTCACAACAAACGCAAATGATCGACCCCATTGGACCCTAAACTCATGTTTTGGTGTGTTTCATTGTGTTTGGGTGCATTTGGGATCATTTCGTAACTACATGAAACTTGTTGCAAAACATACTAAACTGGTGCAATTAATACATAAGTTCGTGCCACGAAGTTGCATTGTAATTTTCGTAACGAATGCACAAGATCGACCCCATTGGACCCTAAACTCATGTTTTGGTGCGTTTCATAGTATTTTGGTGCATTTGGGATCATTTCGTAACTGCATGAAACTCGGTGCAAAACGGGGTGAACTGGTGCAATTAATGCAAAAGTTCGTGCCTACGAAGTGACATTAGGATTTTTCGCAACGAACGCACCAAATCCACCCCATTGGACCTTTGTACTATTTTGGAGTATTTGGGATCGCTTCGTAACTGCATGAAACTCAGTGCAAAACGCGGTTAACTGGTGCAATTAATGCAAAAGTTCGTGCCATGAAGTGACGTCGGGATTTTTTGGAACGGGCACACTCAATCCACCCAATTGGACCCTAAAGTAATGTTTCGTAGTATTTGGGTGCATTTGGGATCATTTCGTAACTGCATGAAACTTGGTGCAAAACATACGGAACTGGTGCAATTAATGCAAAAGTTCGTGCCACGAAGTCAAGTTGTAATTTTTCCCAACAAACACACCTGATCCACCCCATTGGACTCTAAACTAATGTTTCGTTCTATTTCGTAGTATTTTGGTGCATTTGGGATCATTTCGTAACTGCATGAAACTCGGTGCAAAACGGGGTGAACTGGTGCAATTAGTGCAAAAGTTCGGGCCATGAAGTTACGTCAGGATTTTTCGCAACGAACGCACCAAATCCACCCCATTGGACCCTAAACTAATGATTTGGTCTGTTTTGTTGTCTTTGGGTGCATTTGGGATTGTTTTGTAATTGCATGAAACTTGTTGCAAAACATACTGAACTGGTTCAATTCATACAAAAGTTCGTGCCACGAAGTCACGATGGGATTTTTCACAACGAATGCAACCAATCCACCCCATTGGACCCGAAACTAATGTTTCGGTCCGTTTCGTAGTATTTTGATGCATTTGGGAGCATTTCGTAGCTGCATGAAACTTGTTGCAAAACATACTGAACTGGTGCAATTAATACATACGTTCGTGCCACGAAGTCACGTTGTAATTTTTCACAACAAACGCACCTGATCCACCCCATTGGACCCTAAACTCTTGTTTTGGTGTGTTTCATTGTGTTTGGGTGCATTTGGGATCATTTCGTAACTGCATGAAACTCCGTGCAAAACGGGGTGAACTGGTACAATAAATGTAAAAGTTCGTGCCACGAAGTGATGTCGGGATTATTAGCAACGGACACACCCAATCCACCCAATTGGACCCTAAAGTAATATTTCGGTATGTTTCGTAGTATTTGGGTGCATTTGGGATCGTTTCGTAACTGCATGAAACTTGGTGCAAAACATACGGAACTGGTCCAATTAATGCAAAAGTTCGTGCCACGAAGGCACGTTGTAATTTTACCAAACAAACGCACCTGACCCACCCCTTTGGACCCTAAACTCATGTTTTTGTGTGTTTCATAGTGTTTGGGTGCATTTGGGATCATTTCGTAACTGCAAGAAACTCGGTGCAAAATATGGTGAATAGGTGCAATTAATGCTAAAGTTCGTGCCACGAAGTGACGTTGGGATTTTTTGCAACGAACGCACCCAATCCACCCCATTGGACCTTTGTACTATTTTGGAGTATTTGGGATCGCTTCGTAATTGCATGAAACTCAGTGCAAAACGCGGTTAACTGGTGCAATTAATGAAAAAGTTCGTGCCATGAAGTGACGTCGGGATTTTTTGCAACGGACACACCCAATCCACCCAATTGGACCCTAAAGTAATGTTTCGGTATGTTTCGTAGTATTTGGGTGCATTTGGGATCGTTTCGTAACTTCTTGAAACTTGGTGCAAAACATACGGAACTGGTGCAATTAATGCAAAAGTTCGTGCCACGAAGTCAAGTTGTAATTTTTCCCAACAAACACACCTGATCCACCCCATTGGACTCTAAACTAATGTTTCGTTCCGTTTCGTAGTATTTTGATGCATTTGGGATCATTTCGTAACTGCATGAAACTCAGTGCAAAACGGGGTGAACTGGTGCAATTAGTGCAAAAGTTCGGGCCACGAAGTTACGTCAGGATTTTTCGCAACGAACGCACCAAATCCACCCCATTGGACCCTAAACTAATGATTCGGTCTGTTTTGTTGTCTTTGGGTGCATTTGGGATTGTTTTGTAATTGCATGAAACTTGTTGCAAAACATACTGAACTTGTTCAATTCATACAAAAGTTCGTGCCACGAAGTCACGATGGGATTTTTCACAACGAATGCAACCAATCCACCCCATTGGACCCGAAACTAATGTTTCGGTCTGTTTTGTAGTATTTTGATGCATTTGGGAGCATTTCGTAGCTGCATGAAACTTGTTGCAAAACATACTGAACTGGTGCAATTAATACATACGTTCATGCCACGAAGTCACGTTGTAATTTTTCACAACAAACGCACCTGATCCACCCCATTGGACCCTAAACCCTTGTTTTGGTGTGTATCATTGTGTTTGGGTGCATTTGGGATCATTTCGTAACTGCATGAAACTCCGTGCAAAACGGGGTGAACTGGTGCAATAAATGCAAAAGATTGTGCCACGAAGTGATGTCGGGATTTTTAGCAATGGACACAACCAATCCACCCAATTGGACCCTAAAGTAATGTTTCGGTATGTTAAGTAGTATTTGGGTGCATTTGGGATCATTTCGTAACTGCATGAAACTTGGTGCAAAACATACGGAACTGGTCCAATTAATGCAAAAGTTCGTGCCACGAAGGCACGTTGTAATTTTTCCAAACAAACACACCTGACCGGTCCTTTGGACCCTAAACTCATGTTTTGGTGTGTTTCATAGTGTTTGGGTGCATTTGGGATCATTTCGTAACTGCATAAAACTCGGTGCAAAAACGGGGTGAACTGGTGCAATTAATGCTAAAGTTCGTGCCACGAAGTGACGTTGGGATTTTTTGCAACGAACGCACCCAATCCACCCCATTGGACATTTGTACTATTTTGGAGTATTTGGGATCGCTTCGTAACTGCATGAAACTCAGTGCAAAACGCGGTTAACTGGTTCAATTAATGCAAAAGTTCGTGCCATGAAGTGACGTCGGGATTTTTTGCAACGAACACACCCAATCCACCCAATTGGACCCTAAAGTAATGTTTCGGTATGTTTCGTAGTATTTGGGTGCATTTGGGATCGTTTCGTAACTGCATGAAACTTGGTGCAAAACATACAGAACTGGTGCAATTAATGCAATAGTTTGTGCCACGAAGTCACGTTGTAATTTTTCCCAACAAACGCACCTGATCCACCCCATGGACCCTAAACTCATGTTTTGGTGTGTTTCATTGTGTTTGGGTGCATTTGGGATCATTTCGTAACTGCATGAAACTCGGTGCAAAAACGGGGTGAACTGGTGCAATTAATGCAAAAGTTCGTGCCACGAAGTGATGTCGCGATTTTTCGCAACAAACACACCCAATCCACCCCATTGGACCTTTGTAGTTTTTGGGTGCATTTTGGATCATTTCATAACTGCATGAAACTTGTTGCAAAACATACTAAACTGGTGCAAATAATACATAAGTTCGTGCCACGAAGTCACATTGTTATTTTTCCCAACAAACGCACCTGATTGAACCCATTGGACCCTAAACTCATGTTTTGGTGTGTTTCATTGTGTTTGGGTGCATTTGGGATCATTTCGTAACTGCATGAAACTTGTTGCAAAACATACTGAACTGGTGCAATTAATACATAAGTTCGTGCCACGAAGTCGCATTGTAATTTTCGTAACGAATGCACAAGATCGACCCCATTGGACCCTAAACTCATGTTTTGGTGCGTTTCATAGTATTTTGGTGCATTTGGGATCATTTCGAAACTGCATGAAACTCGGTGCAAAACGGGGTGAACTCGTGCAATTAATGCAAAAGTTCGTGCCACGAAGTGACATCAGGATTTTTCGCAACGAATGCACCAAATCCACCCCATTGGACCCTAAACTAATGATTCGGTCTGTTTTGTTGTCTTTGGGTGCATTTGGGATTGTTTTGTAATTGCATGAAACTTGTTGCAAAACATTTGAACTGGTTCAATTCTTACAAAATTTCGTGCGACGAAGTCACGATTGGATTTTTCACAACGAATGCAACCAATCCACTCCATTGGACCCGAAACTAATGTTTCGGTCCGTTTCGTAGTATTTTGATGCATTTGGGAGCATTTCGTAACTGCATGAAACTTGTTACAAAACATACTGAACTGGTGCAATTAATACATAAGTTCGTGCCAGGAAGTCACGTTGTAATTTTTCACAACAAACGCACCTGATCCACCCCATTGGACCCTAAACTCTTGTTTTGGTGTGTTTCAATGTGTTTGGGTTCATTTGGGATCATTTCGTAACTGCATGAAACTCCATGCAAAACGGGGTGAACTGGTGCAATAAATGCAAAAGTTCGTGCCACGAAGTGATGTCGGGATTTTTAGCAATGGACACACCCAATCCACCCAATTGGACCCTAAAGTAATGTTTCGGTATGTTTCGTAGTATTTGGGTGCATTTGGGATCGTTTCGTAATTGCATGAAACTTGGTGCAAAACATACGGAACTGGTCCAATTAATGCAAAAGTTCGTGCCACGAAGGCACGTTGTAATTTTTCCAAACAAACGCACCTGACCCACCCCATTGGACCCTAAACTCATGTTTTGGTGTGTTTCATAGTGTTTGGGTGCATTTGGGATCATTTCGTAACTGCATGAAACTCGGTGCAAAATATGGTGAACTGGTGCAATTAATGCTAAAGTTCGTGCCATGAAGTGACGTTGGGATTTTTTGCAACGAACGCACCCAATCCACCCCATTGGACCTTTGTACTATTTTGGAGTATTTGGGATCGCTTCGTAACTGCATGAAACTCAGTGCAAAACGCGGTTAACTGGTGCAATTAATGCAAAAGTTCGTGCCATGAAGTGACGTCGGGATTTTTTGGAACGGACACACCCAATCCACCCAATTGGACCCTAAAGTAATGTTTCGGTATGTTTCGTAGTATTTGGGTGCATTTGGGATCGTTTCGTAACTGCATGAAACTTGGTGCAAAACATACGGAACTGGTGCAATTAATGCAAAAGTTCGTGCCACGAAGTCAAGTTGTAATTTTTCCCAACAAACACACCTGATCCACCCCATTGGACCCTAAACTAATGTTTCGTTCCGTTTCGTAGTATTTTGATGCATTTGGGATCCATTCGTAACTGCATGAAACTCGGTGCAAAACGGGGTGAACTGGTGCAATTATTGCAAAAGTTCGGGCCACGAAGTTACGTCAGGATTTTTCGCAACGAACGCACCAAATCCACCCCATTGGACCCTAAACTAATGATTCGGTCTGTTTTGTTGTCTTTGGGTGCATTTGGGATTGTTTTGTAATTGCATTAAACTTGTTGCAAAACATACTAAACTGGTTCAATTCATACAAAAGTTCGTGCCACGAAGTCACGATGGGATTTTTCACAACGAATGCAACCAATCCACCCCATTATACCCGAAACTAATGTTTCGGTCCGTTTTGTAGTATTTTGATGCATTTGGGAGCATTTCGTAACTGCATGAAACTTGTTGCAAAACATATTGAACTGGTGCAATTAATACATACGTTCGTGCCACGAAGTCACGTTGTAATTTTTCACAACAAACGCACCTGATCCACCCCATTGGACCCTAAACTCTTGTTTTGGTGTGTTTCATTGTGTTTGGGTGCATTTGGGATCATTTCGTAACTGCATGAAACTCCATGCAAAACGGGGTGAACTGGTGCAATAAATGCAAAAGTTCGTGCCACGAAGTGATGTCGGCATTTTTAGCAATGGACACACCCAATCCACCCAATTGGTCCCTAAAGTAATGTTTCGGTATGTTTTGTAGTATTTGGGTCCATTTGGGATCGTTTCGTAACTGCATGAAACTTGGTGCAAAACATACGGAACTGGTCCAATTAATGCAAAAGTTCGTGCCACGAAGGCACGTTGTAATTTTACCAAACAAACGCACCTGACCCACCCCTTTGGACCCTAAACTCATGTTTTGGTGTGTTTCATAGTGTTTGGGTGCATTTGGGATCATTTCGTAACTGCATGAAACTCGGTGCAAAACGGGGTGAACTGGTGCAATTAGTGCAAAAGTTCGGGCCATGAAGTTACGTCAGGATTTTTCGCAACGAACGCACCAAATCCACCCCATTGGACCCTAAACTAATGATTCGGTCTGTTTTGTTGTCTTTGGGTGCATTTGGGATTGTTTTGTAATGGCATGAAACTTGTTGCAAAACATACTGAACTGGTTCAATTCATACAAAAGTTCGTGCCACAAAGTCACGATGGGATTTTTCACAACGAATGCAACCAATCCACCCCATTGGACCCGAAACTAATGTTTCGGTCCGTTTCGTAGTATTTTGATGCATTTGGGAGCATTTCGTAACTGCATGAAACTTGTTGCAAAACATATTGAACTGGTGCAATTAATACATAAGTTCGTGCCACGAAGTCACGTTGTAATTTTTCACAACAAACGCACCTGATCCACCCCATTGGACCCTAAACTCTTGTTTTGGTGTGTTTCATTGTGTTTGGGTGCATTTGGGATCATTTCGTAACTGCATGAAACTTGTTGCAAAACATACTGAACTGGTGCAATTAATGCATAAGTTCGTGCCACGAAGTCGCATTGTAATTTTCGTAACGAATGCACAAGATCGACCCCATTGGACCCTAAACTCATGTTTTGGTGCGTTTCATAGTATTTTGGTGCATTTGGGATCATTTCGTAACTGCATGAAACTCGATGCAAAACGGGGTGAAATGGTGCAATTAATGCAAAATTTCGTGCCACGAAGTGACATCAGGATTTTTCGCAACGAACGCACCAAATCCACCCCATTGGACCCTAAACTAATGATTCGGTCTGTTTTGTTGTCTTTGGGTTCATTTGGGATTGTTTTGTAATTGCATGAAACTTGTTGCAAAACATTTGAACTGGTTCAATTCATACAAAATTTCGTGCCACGAAGTCACGATTGGATTTTTCACAACGAATGCAACCAATCCACCCCATTGGACCCGAAACTAATGTTTCGGTCCGTTTCGTAGTATTTTGATGCATTTGGGAGCATTTCGTAACTGCATGAAACTTGTTGCAAAACATACTGAACTGGTGCAATTAATACATACGTTCGTGCCACGAAGTCACGTTGTAATTTTTCACTTCAAACGCACCTGATCCACCCCATTGGACCCTAAACTCTTGTTTTGGTGTGTATCTTTGTGTTTGGGTGCATTTGGGATCATTTCGTAACTGCATGAAACTCCGTGCAAAACGGGGTGAACTGGTGCAATAAATGCAAAAGTTTGTGCCACGAAGTGATGTCGGGATTTTTAGCAATGGACACACCCAATCCACCCAATTGGACCCTAAAGTAATGTTTCGGTATGTTTCGTAGTATTTGGGTGCATTTGGGATCGTTTCGTAATTGCATGAAACTTGGTGCAAAACATACGGAACTGGTCCAATTAATGCAAAAGTTCGTGCCACGAAGGCACGTTGTAATTTTTCCAAACAAACGCACCTGACCCACCCCATTGGACCCTAAACTCATGTTTTGGTGCGTTTCATAGTGTTTGGGTGCATTTGGGATCATTTCGTAACTGCATGAAACTCGGTGCAAAATAGGGTGAACTGGTGCAATTAATGCTAAAGTTCGTGCCATGAAGTGATGTTGGGATTTTTTGCAACGAACGCACCCAATCCACCCCATTGGACCTTTGTACTATTTTGGAGTATTTGGGATCGCTTCGTAACTGCATGAAACTCAGTGCAAAACGTGGTTAACTGGTGCAATTAATGCAAAAGTTCGTGCCATGAAGTGACGTCGGGATTTTTTGGAACGGACACACCCAATCCACCCAAGTAATGTTTCGGTATGTTTCGTAGTATTTGGGTGCATTTGGGATCGTTTCGTAACTTCATGAAACTTGGTGCAAAACATACGGAACTGGTGCAATTAATGCAAAAGTTCGTGCCACGAAGTCAAGTTGTAATTTTTCCCAACAAACACACCTGATCCACCCCATTGGACTCTAAACTAATGTTTCGTTCCGTTTCATAGTATTTTGATGCATTTGTGATCATTTCGTAACTGCATGAAACTCGGTGCAAAACGGGGTGAACTGGTGCAATTAGTGCAAAAGTTCGGGCCACGAAGTTACGTCAGGATTTTTTGCAACGAACGCACCAAATCCACCCCATTGGACCCTAAACTAATGATTCGGTCTGTTTTGTTGTCTTTTGGGTGCATTTGGGATTGTTTTGTAATTGCATGAAACTTGTTGCAAAACATACTGAACTTGTTCAATTCATACAAAAGTTCGTGCCACGAAGTCACGATGGGATTTTTCACAACGAATGCAACCAATCCACCCCATTGGACCCGAAACTAATGTTTTGGTCCGTTTTGTAGTATTTTGATGCATTTGGGAGCATTTCGTAACTGCATGAAACTTGTTGCAAAACATACTGAACTGGTGCAATTAATACATAAGTTCGTGCCACGAAGTCACGTTGTAATTTTTCACTACAAACGCACCTGATCCACCCCATTGGACCCTAAACTCTTGTTTTGGTGTGTATCATTGTGTTTGGGTGCATTTGGGATCATTTCGTAACTGCATGAAACTCCGTGCAAAACGGGGTGAACTGGTGCAATAAATGCAAAAGTTCGTGCCACGAGGTAACGTCGGGATTTTTCGCAACGAACGCACCCAATCCACCCCATTGGACCTTCATAGTAATTTGGTGCATTTGGGATCATTTCGTAACTACATGAAACTCGGTGCATAACGGGGTGAACTGGTGCAATTAATGCAAAAGTTCGTGCCACGAAGTTACGTCGGGATTTTTCGCAACGAACGCACCCAATCCACCCCATTGGACCTTTGTAGTATTTTGGTGCATTTGGGATCGTTTCGTAACTGCATAAAACTCGGTGCAAAATACGGTGAACTGGTGCAATTAATGCAAAAGTTCGTGCCACGAAGTTACGTCGAGATTTTTTGCAACGGTCACACGCAATCCACCCAATTGGACCCTAAGGTAATGTTTCGGTATGTTTCGTAGTATTTGGGTGCATTTGGGATCGTTTCGTAACTGCATGAAACTTGGTGCAAAACATACAGAACTGGTGCAATTAATGCAATAGTTTGTGCCACGAAGTCACGTTGTAATTTTTCCCAACAAACGCACCTGATCCACCCCATGGACTCTAAACTCATGTTTTGGTGTGTTTCATAGTGTTTGGGTGCATTTGGGATCATTTCGTAACTGCATGAAACTCGGTGCAAAATAGGGTGAACTGGTGCAATTAATGCTAAAGTTCGTGCTACGAAGTGACGTCGGGATTTTTTGCAACGAACGCACCCAATCTACCCCATTGGACCTTTGTAGTATTTTGGTGCATTTGGGATTGTTTCGTAATTGCGTGAAACTCGGTGCAAAACGCGGTGAACTGGTGCAATTAATGCAAAAATTCGTGCCACGAAGTGATTTCGGGATTTTTTGCAATGGACAAACCCAATCCACCCAATTGGACTCTAAAGTAATGTTTCGGTATGTTTCGTAGTATTTGGGTGCATTTGGGATCGTTTCGTAATTGCATGAAACTTGGTGCAAAACATACAGAACTGGGGCAATTAATGCAAAAGTTCGTGCCACGAAGTCAAGTTGTAATTTTTCCCAACAAACACACCTGATCCACCCTATTGGACCCTAAACTTATGTTTTGGTGTGTTTCCTAGTGTTTGGGTGCATTTGGGATCAATTCGTAACTGCATGAAACTCGGTGCAAAATAGGGTGAACTGGTGCAATTAATGCAAAAGTTCGTGCCACGAAGTGACATCGGGATTTTTCGCAACGAACGCATCCAATCCACCCCATTGGACCTTCATAGTATATTGGTGCATTTGGGATCATTTCGTAACTGCATGAAACTCGGTGCAAAACGGGGTGAACTGGTGCAATTAATTCAAAAGTTCGTGCCACAAAATGACGTCGGGATTTTTCGCAACGAACGCACCAAATCCACCCCATTGGGATCGTTTTGTAATTGCATGAAACTTGTTGCAAAACATACTGAACTGGTTTAATTCATACAAAAGTTCGTGGCACGAAGTCACGATGGGTTTTTTCACAACGAATGCAACCAATCCACCCCATTGGACCCGAAACTAATGTTTCGGTCCGTTTCGTAGTATTTTGATGCATTTGGGAGCATTTCGTAACTGCATGAAACTTGTTGCAAAACATACTGAACTGGTGCAATTAATACATAAGTTCGTGCCACGAAGTCACGTTGTAATTTTTCAGAACAAACGCACCTGATCCACCCCATTGGACCCGAAACTAATGTTTCGGTCCGTTTTGTAGTATTTTGATGCATTTGGGAGAATTTCGTAACTGCATGAAACTTGTTGCAAAACATACTGAACTGGTGCAATTAATACATAAGTTCGTGCCACGAAGTCACGTTGTAATTTTTCACTACAAACGCACCTGATCCACCCCATTGGACCCTAAACTCTTGTTTTGGTGTGTATCATTGTGTTTGGGTGCATTTGGGATCATTTCGTAACTGCTTGAAACTTCGTGCAAAACGGGGTGAACTGGTGCAATAAATGCAAAAGTTCGTGCCACGAAGTAACGTCGGGATTTTTCGCAACGAACGCACCCAATCCACCCCATTGGACCTTCGTAGTATTTTGGTGCATTTGGGATCATTTCGTAACTACATGAAACTCGGTGCATAACGGGGTGAACTGGTGCAATTAATGCAAAAGTTCGTGCCACGAAGTGACGTCGGGATTTTTCGCAACGAACGCACCCAATCCACCCCATTGGACCTTTGTACTATTTTGGTGCATTTGGGATCGTTTCGTAACTGCATAAAACTCGGTGCAAAACACGGTGAACTGGTGCAATTAATGCAAAAGTTCGTGCCACGAAGTTACGTCGAGATTTTTTGCAACAGTCACACGCAATCCACCCAATTGGACCCTAAGGTAATGTTTCGGTATGTTTCGTAGTATTTGGGTGCATTTGGGATCGTTTCGTAACTGCATGAAACTTGGTGCAAAACATACTGAACTGGTGCAATTAATACATAAGTTCGTGCCACGAAGTCACGTTGTATTTTTTCACAACAAACGCACCTGATCCGCCCCATTGGACCCTAAACTCTTGTTTTGGTGTGTTTCATTGTGTTTGGGTTCATTTGGGATCATTTCGTAACTGCATGAAACTCCATGCAAAACGGGGTGAACTGGTGCAATAAATGCAAAAGTTCGTGCCATGAAGTGATGTCGGGATTTTTAGCAATGGACACACCCAATCCACCCAATTGGACCCTAAAGTAATGTTTCGGTACGTTTCGTAGTATTTGGGTGCATTTGGGATCGTTTCGTAACTGCATGAAACTTGGTGCAAAACATACGGAACTGGTCCAATTAATGCAAAAGTTCGTGCCACGAAGGCACATTGTAATTTTTCCAAACAAACGCACCTGACCCACCCCATTGGACCCTAAACTCATGTTTTGGTGTGTTTCATAGTGTTTGGGTGCATTTGGGATCATTTCGTAACTGCATGAAACTCGGTGCAAAATAGGGTGAACTGGTGCAATTAATGCTAAAGTTCGTGCCACGAAGTGACGTTGGCATTTTTGCAACGAACGCACCCAATCCACCCCATTGGACCTTTGTACTATTTTGGAGTATTTGGGATCGCTTCGTAACTGCATGAAACTCAGTGCAAAACACGGTTAAATGGTGCAATTAATGCAAAAGTTCGTGCCATGAAGTGACGTCGGGATTTTTTACAACGGACACACCCAATCCACCCAATTGGACCCTAAAGTAATGTTTCGGTATGTTTCGTAGTATTTGGGTGCATTTGGGATCGTTTCGTAACTGCATGAAACTTAAAGCAAAACATACGGAACTGGTGCAATTAATGCAAAAGTTCGTGCCACGAAGTCAGGTTGTAATTTTTCCCAACAAACACACCTGATCCACCCCATTGGACCCTAAACTAATGTTTCGTTCCGTTTCGTAGTATTTTGATGCATTTGGGATCATTTCGTAACTGCATGAAACTCGGTGCAAAATTGGGTGAACTGGTGCAATTAGTGCAAAAGTTCGGGCCACGAAGTGACGTCAGGATTTTTCGCAACGAATGCACCAAATCCAACCCCATTGACCCTAAACTCATGGTTCGGTCCGTTTTGTTGTATTTGGGTGCATTTGGTATCGTTTCGTAACTGCAGGAAACTTGTTGCAAAACATACTAAACTGGTTCAATTCATACAAAAGTTCGTGCCACGAAGTCACGATGAGATTTTTCACAACGAATTCACCCAATCCACCCCATTGGACCATAAACTAATGTTTCGGTCTGTTTTGTAGTATTTGGGTGCATTTGAGATCGTTTGGTAACTGCATGAAACTTGTTGCAAAACATACTGAACTGGTGCAATTAATACATAAGTTCGTGCCACGAAGTCACATTGTAATTTTTCGCAACAAACGCACCTGATCCACCCCATTGGACCCTAAACTCATATTTTGGTGTGTTTCATTGTGTTTGGGTGCATTTGGGATCATTTCGTAACTGCATGAAACTCGGAGCAAAACGGGGTGAACTGGTGCAATTAATGCAAAAGTTCGTGCCACGAAGTGATGTCGGGATTTTTCGCAACGAACGCACCCAATCCACCCCATTGGACCTTCATAGTATTTTGGAGCATTTTGGATCATTTCATAACTGCATGAATTTGTTGCAAAACATACTGAACTGGTGCAATTAATACATAAGTTCGTGCCACGAAGTCACGTTGTAATTTTTCACAACAAACGCACCTGATCCACCCCATTCGACCCTAAACTCATTTTTTTGTGTGTTTCATAGTGTTTGGGTGTATTTGGGATCGTTTCGTAACTGCATGAAACTCGGTGCAAAATAGGGTGAACTGGTGCAATTAATGCTAAAGTTCGTGCCACGAAGTGACGTCGCAATTTTTTGCAACGAATGCACCCAATCCACCCCATTGGACCTTTGTAGTTTTTTGGTGCATTTTGGATCATTTCATAACTGCATGAAACTCGGTGCAAAACGCGGTGAACTGGTGCAATTTAATGCCAAAGTTCTTACTATGAAGTCACGTCGGGATATTTTGCAACGGACACACCCAATCCACCCAATTGGACCCTAAAGTAATGTTTCGGTATGTATCGTAGTATTTGGGTGCATTTGGTATCGTTTCGTAACTGCATGAAACTTGGTGCAAAACATACAGAACCGGTGCAATTAATGCAAAAGTTCGTGCCACGAAGTGACTTTCTGATTTTTCGCAACGAACGCACCCAATCCACCCCATTGGTCCTTCGTAGTATTTTGGTGCATTTGGGATCATTTCGTAACTACGTGAAACTCGGTGCATAACGGGGTGAACTGGTGCAATTAATGCAAAAGTTCGTGCCACGAAGTGACGTCGGGATTTTTCGCAACGAACTCACCCAATCCACCCCATTGGACCTTTGTAGTATTTTGGTGCATTTTGGATCATTTCGTAACTGCATAAAACTCGGTGCAAAACACGGTGAACTGGTGCAATTAATGCAAAAGTTCGTGCCACAAAGTTACGTCGAGATTTTTTGCAATGGTCACACGCAATCCACCCTATTGGACCCTAAGGTAATGTTTTGGTATGTTTCGTAGTATTTGGGTGCATTTGGGATCGTTTCATAACTGCATGAAACTTGGTGCAAAACATACAGAACTGGTGCAATTAATGCAATAGTTTGTGCCCCGAAGTCACGTTGCAATTTTTCCCAACAAACGCACTTGATCCACCCCATGGACCCTAAACTCATGTTTTGGTGTGTTTCATAGTGTTTGGGTGCATTTGGGAACATTTCGTAACTGCATGAAACTCCATGCAAAACGGGGTGAACTGGAGCAATAAATGCAAAAGTTCGTGCTACGAAGTGACGTCGGGTTTTTTTTGCAACGAACGCACCCAATCTACCCCATTGGACCTTTGTAGTATTTTGGTGCATTTGGGATTGTTTCGTAATTGCATGAAACTCGGTGCAAAACGCGGTGAACTGGTGCAATTAATGCAAAAATTCGTGCCACGAAGTGATGTCGGGATTTTTTGCAATGGACAAACCCAATCCACCCAATTGGACTCTAAAGTAATGTGTCGGTATGTTTCGTAGTATTTGGGTGCATTTGGGATCGTTTCGTAACTGCATGAAACTTGGTGCAAAACATACAGAACTGGTGCAATTAATGCAAAAGTTTGTGCCACGAAGTCAAGTTGTAATTTTTCCCAACAAACACACCTGATCCACCCTATTGGACCCTAAACTCATGTTTTGGTGTGTTTCATAGTGTTTGGGTGCATTTGGGATCAATTCGTAACTGCATGAAACTCGGTGCAAAATACGGTGAACTGGTGCAATTAATGCAAAAGTTCATGCCACGAAGTGACATCGGGATTTTTCGCAACGAACGCATCCAATCCACCCCATTGGACCTTCATAGTATATTGGTGTATTTGGGATCATTTCGTAACTGCATGAAACTCGGTGCAAAACGGGGTGAACTGGTGCAATTAATGCAAAAGTTCGTGCCACGAAGTGACGTCGGTATTTTTCGCAACGAACGCACCAAATCCAACCCATTGGACCTTCGTAGTATTTTGGTGCATTTGGGATCATTTCGTAACTGCATGAAACTCGGTGCAAAACGGGGTGAACTAGTGCAATTAATGCTAAACTTCGTGCCATGAAGTGACGTCGGGATTTTTCGCAATGAACGCACCTAATCCACCCCATTGGACCTTTGTAGTATTTTGGTGTATTTGGGATCGTTTCGTAACTGCATGAAACTCGGTGCAAAACACGATGAACTAGTGCAATTAATGCAAAAGTTCGTGCCACGAATTCACGTCGGGATTTTTCGTAACGGACACACGCAATCCACCCAATTGGACCCTCAAGTAATGTTTCGGCATGTTTCGTAGTATTTGAGTGCATTTGGGATCGTTTCATAACTGCATGAAACTTGGTGCAAAACAAAAAGAACTGGTGAAATTAATGAAAAAGTTCGTGTCACGAATTCTCGTTGTAATTTTTCCTAACAAACGCACTGGATCCACCCCATTGGACACTAAACTCATGTTTTGGCGTGTTTCATAGTGTTTGGGCGCATTTGGGATCATTTCGTAACTGCATGAAACTCGGTGCAAAATAGGGTGAACTGGTGCAATTAATGCTAAAGTTCGTGCCACGAAGTGACGTCGGGATTTTTTGCAACGAACGCACCCAATCCACCCCATTCGACCTTTGTATTATTTTGGTGCACTTGGGATCGTTTCGTAACTGCATGAAACTCGGTGCAAAATGTGGTGAACTGGTGCAATTAATGCAAAAGTTCGTGCCACGAAGTCACGTCGGGATTTTTCGCAATGGACACACGCAATCCACCCAACTGGACCCTAAAGTAATGTTTCGGTATATGTCGTAGTATTTGGGTGCATTTGGGATAGTTTCGTAACTGCATGAAACATGATGCAAAACATACGAACTGGTGCAATTAATGCAAAAGTTTGTGCCACGAAGTCACATTGTAATTTTTCCCAACAACACACCTGATCCACCCCATTGGACCCTAAACTCATGTTTTGGCGTGTTTCATAGTGTTTGGGCGCATTTGGGATCATTTCGTAACTGTATGAAACTCGGTGCAAAATAGGGTGAACTGGTGCAATTAATGCAAAAGTTCGTGCCATGAAGTGACATCGGGATTTTTCGCAACGAACGCACCCAATCCATCCCATTGGACCTTCATAGTATTTTGGTGCATTTGGGATCGTTTCGTAACTGCATGAAACTTGTAGCAAAACATACTGAACTGGTTCAATTCATACAAAAGTTCGTGCCACGAAGTGACGTTTGGATTTTTCGCAATGAACGCACCCAATCCACCACATTGGACCTTTGTAGTATTTTGGTGCATTTGGGGTCGTTTCGTAATTGCATGAAACTCGGTGCAAAACACGGTGAACTGGTGCAATTAATGCAAAAGTTTGTGCCACGAAGTCACGTCGGGATTTTTCCCAATCGACACACCCAATCCACCCAATTGGACCCAAAACTATTGTTTTGGTATGTTTCGTAGTATTTGGGTGCATTTGGTATCGTTTCGTAACTGCATGAAACTTGGTGCAAAACATACAGAACTGGTGCAATTAATGCAAAAGTTTGTGCCACGAAGTCACATTGTAATTTTTCCCAACAAACACACCTGATCCACCCCATTGGACCCTAAACTCATCTTTTTGTGTGTTTCATAGTGTTTGGGTGCATTTGGGATCATTTCGTAACTGTATGAAACTCGGTGCAAAATTGTGTGAACTGGAGCAATTGATGCAAAAGTTCGTGCCACGAAGTGACATGGGAATTTTTCGCAACGAACACACCCAATCCACCCCATTGGACCTTCGTAGTATTTTGGTGCAGTTGGGATCATTTCGTAACTGCATGAAACTCGGTGCAAAACGGGGTGAACTGGTGCAATTAATGCTAAAGTTCGTGCCATGAAGTGACGTCGGGATTTTTCGCAACGAACGCACCCAATCCACCCCATTGGACCTTTGTAGTATTTTGGTGTATTTGGGATCGTTTCGTAACTGCATGAAACTCGGTGCAAAACACGATGAACTAGTGCAATTAATGCAAAAGTTCGTGCCACGAATTCACGTCGTGATTTTTCGTAATGGACACACGCAATCCACCCAACTGGACCCTCAAGTAATGTTTCGGCATGTTTCGTAGTATTTGAGTGCATTTGGGATCGTTTCATAACTGCATGAAACTTGGTGCAAAACAAAAAGAACTGGTGAAATTAATGAAAAAGTTCGTGTCACGAAGTCTCGTTGTAATTTTTCCCAACAAACGCACTGCATCCACCCCATTGGACCCTAAACTCATGTTTTGGTGTGTTTCATAGTGTTTGGGTGCATTTGGGATCATTTCGTAACTGCATGAAACTCGGTGCAAAATAGGGTGAACTGGTGCAATTAATGCAAAAGTTCGTGCCACGAAGTGACATCGAGATTTTTTGCAACGAACGCACCCAATCCACCCCATTGGACCTTCATAGTATTTTGGTGCATTTGGGATCATTTCGTAACTGCATGAAACTCGGTGTAAAACGGGGTGAACTGGTGCAATTAATGCAAAAGTTCGAGCCACGAAGTGACGTCGGGATTTTTCGCGACGAACGCACCAAATCCACTCCATTGGACCCTAAACTAAAGATTCGGTCTGTTTTGTTGTCTTTAGGTGCATTTGGGATCATTTCGTAACTGCATGAAACATGTTGCAAAACATACTAAACTGGTTCAATTCATACAAAAGTTCGTGCCATGAAGTCGCGACGGGATTTTTCACAACGAATGCAACCAATCCACCCCATTAGACCCTAAACAAATGTTTCGGTCCGTTTCGTAGTATTTGGATGCATTTGGGATCATTTCGTAACTGCATGAAACTTATTGAAAAACATATTGAACTGGTGCAATTAATACATAAGTTCGTGCCACGAAGTCACGTTGTAATTTTTCGCAACGAACGTACCTGATCCACCCCACTGGACCCTAAACTCATGTTTGGTATGTTTCATTGTGCTTGGCTGCATTTGGGATCACTTCGTAACTGCATGAAACTCGGTGCAAAACGGGGTGAACTGGTGCAATTAATGCAAAAGTTCGTGCCACGAAGTGACATTGGGTTTTTTCGCAACGAACGCACTCAATCCATCCCATTGGACCTTTGTAGTATTTTGGTGTATTTGGGATCGTTTCGTAACTGCATGAAACTCGGTGCAAAACATGGTGAACTAGTGCAATTAATGCAAAAGTTTGTGCCATGAATTCACGTCGGGATTTTTCGCAACGGACACACGCATTCCACTCAATTGGACCCTCAAGTAATGTTTCGGCATGTTTCGTAGTATTTGAGTGCATTTGGGAATGTTTCGTAACTGCATGAAACTTGGTGCAAAACATACTGAACAGGTACAATTAATGCAAATGTTTGTGCCACGAAGTCTCGTTGTAATTTTTCCCAACAAACGCACCTGATCCACCCCATTGGACCCTAAAACTCATGTTTTGGTATGTTTCATAGTGTTTGGGTGCATTTGGGGTCATTTCGTAACTGCATGAAACTCGGTGCAAAATAGGGTGAACTGGTGCAATTAATGCAAAAGTTCGTGCCACGAAGTGACGTCGGGTTTTTTCGCAATGAACGCACCCAATCCACCCCTTTAGACATTTGTAGTATTTTGGTGCTTTTGGGATCGTTTCGTAATTGCATGAAACTCGGTGCAAAACATAAGTTCGTGCCACGAAGTCAAGTTGTAATTTTTCCCAACAAACGCACCTGATCCACCCCATTGGACCCTAAACTGATGTTTTGGTGTGTTTCATAGTGTTTGGGTGCATTTGGGATCATTTCGTAACTGCATGAAACTCGGTGCAAAATAGGGTGAACTGGTGCAATTAATGCAAAAGTTCGTGCCACGAAGTGTCATCAGGATTTTTTGCAACGAACGCACCCAATCCACCCCATTGGACCTTCATAGTATTTTGGAGCATTTGGGATCATTTCGTAACTGCATGAAACTCGGTGTAAAATGGGGTGAACTGGTGCAATTAATGCAAAAGTTCGAGCCACCAAGTGACGTCGGGATTTTTCACGATGAACGCACCAAATCCACCCCATTGGACCCTAAACTAATGATTCGGTCTGTTTTGTTGTCTTTGGGTACATTTGGGATCGTTTCGTAACTGCATGAAACATGTTGCAAAACATACTAAACTGGTTCAATTCATACAAAAGTTCGTGCCACGAAGTCATGACGGGTTTTTTCGCAACGAATGCAACCAATCCACCCCATTGGACCCTAAACAAATGTTTCGGTACGTTTCATAGTATTTGGGTGCATTTGGGATCGTTTCGTAACTGCTTGAAACATGGTGCAAAACATACGAAACTAGTGCAATTAATGTAAATGTTCGTGCCACGAAGTCACATTGTAATTTTTCCCAACAAACACACCTGATCCACCCCATTGGACCCTAAACTCATCTTTTTGTGTGTTTCATAGTGTTTGGGTGCATTTGGGGATCATTTCGTAACTGTATGAAACTCGGTGCAAAATTGTGTGAACTGGAGCAATTAATGCAAAAGTTCGTGCCACGAAGTGACATGGGAATTTTTCGCAACGAACACACCCAATCCACCCCATTGAACCTTCGTAGTATTTTGGTGCATTTGGGATCATTTCGTAACTGCATGAAACTCGGTGCAAAACGGGGTGAACTGGTGCAATTAATGCTAAAGTTCGTGGCATGAAGTGACGTCAGGATTTTTCGCAACGAACGCACCCAATCCACCCCATTGGACCTTTGTTGTATTTTGGTGTATTTGGGATCGTTTCGTAACTGCATGAAACTCGGTGCAAAACACGATGAACTAGTGCAATTAATGCAAAAGTTCGTGCCACGAATTCACGTCGGGATTTTTCGTGACGGACACACGCAATCCACCCAATTGGACCCTCAAGTAATGTTTCGGCATGTTTCGTAGTATTTGAGTGCAATTGGGATCGTTTCATAACTGCATGAAACTTGGTGCAAAACATAAAGAACTGGTGAAATTAATGAAAAAGTTCGTGTCACGAAGTCTCGTTGTAATTTTTCCCAACAAACGCACCGGATCCACCCCATTGGACACTAAACTCATGTTTTGGCCTGTTTCATAGTGTTTGGGCGCATTTGGCATCATTTCGTAACTGCATGAAACTCGGTGCAAAATAGGGTGAACTGGTGCAATTAATGCTAAAGTTCGTGCCACGAAGTGACGTCGGGATTTTTTGCAACGAAAGCACCCAATCCACCCCATTGGACCTTTGTATTATTTTGGTGCACTTGGGATCATTTCGTAACTTCATGAAACTCGGCGCAAAATGTGGTGAACTGGTGCAATTAATGCAAAAGTTCATGCCACGAAGTCATGTCGGGATTTTTCGCAACGGACACACCCAATCCACCCAACTGGACCCTAAACTAATGTTTCGGTATGTGTCGTAGTATTTGGGTGCATTTGGGATAGTTTCGTAACTGCATGAAACATGATGCAAAACATACGGAACTGGTGCAATTAATGCAAAAGTTCGTGCCACGAAGTCACATTGTAATTTTTCCCAACAAACACACCTGATCCACCCCATTGGACCCTAAACTCATGTTTTGGCGTGTTTTAGTGTTTGGGCGCATTTGGGATCATTTCATAACTGTATGAAACTCGGTGCAAAATAGGGTGAACTGTTGCAATTAATGCAGAAGTTTGTGCCACGAAGTGACATCGGGATTTTTCGCAATGAACGCACCCAATCCAACCCATTGGACCTTCATAGTATTTTGGTGCATTTGGGATCGTTTCGTAACTGCATGAAACTTGTTAAAAAACATACTGAACTGGTTCAATTCATACAAAAGTTCGTGCCACGAAGTGACGTCGGGATTTTTCGCAACAAATGCACCCAATCCACCCCATTGGACCATTTAGTATTTTGGTGCATTTGGGATCGTTTCGTAACTGCATGAAACTTGATGCAAAATGCGGTGAACTGGTGCAATTAATGCAAAAGTTCGTGCCACGAAATCACATCGGGATTTTTCGCAACGGACAAACCCAATCCACACCCCATTGGACCTTCATAGTATTTTGGTGCTTTTGGGATCATTTCATAACTGCATGAAACTCGGTGTAAAACGGTGTGAACTGGTGCAATTAATGCAAAAGTTCGAGCCACGAAGTGATGTCGGCATTTTTAATGACGAACGCACCAAATCCACCCCATGGGACCCTAAACTAATGATTCGGTCTGTTTTGTTGTCTTTGGGTGTGCATTTGGGTTCGTTTCGTAACTGCATGAAACTTGTTGCAAAACATACTAAACTTGTTCAATTCATACAAAAGTTCGTGCCACGAA
>NW_024376663.1:0-34166 GCF_016808335.1 Panicum virgatum
GATCGGGTGCGTTCGTTGCGAATAATTCTGACGTGACCTCGTGGCACGAACTTTTGGACTAGTTCGGCCCGTTTTGCACTGAGTTTCATAAGGCAACCGAACGGATCCCGAATGCCCCCAAATACTACGAAATGCACCAAAACATCAGTTTAGGGTCCAATGGGGTGGATCGGGTGCGTTCGTTGCGAAAAATTCCGACGCAAGTTCGTGGCATGAACTTTTGAAATAGTTCGGCCCGTTTTGCACCGAGTTTCGTAAGGCATCCAAACGGTCCCGAATGCACCCAAATAGTACGAAACGCACTAGAACGTCAGTTTACGATCCAGTAGGGTGGATCGGGGGCATTCGTTGCGAATAATTCTGACGTAACCCCGTGGCACGAACTTTTGGACTAATTCGGGCCGTTTGCACTGAGTTTTGTAAGGCAACTGAACGGTCCCGAATGCACCCAAATAGTACGAAATGCACCAAAACATCAGTTTTAGCGTCCAATGGGGTGGATCGGGTGCGTTCGTTAAGAAAAATTCCGACGCGACGTCGTGGCACGAACTTTTGCACTAGTTCGGCCCGTTTTGCACCCTGTTTCGTAAAGCAACCAAACGGTCCCGAATGCACCCAAATAGTACAAAACGCACCAGAACATCAATTTAGGGTCCAATGGGGTGGATCGGGTGCATTCGTTGCGAAAAATTTCGACGCAAGTTCGTGGCACGAACTTTTGCACTAGTTCTGCCTGTTTTGCACCGAGTTTCGTAAGGCATCCAAACGGTCCCGAATGCACCCAAATAGTACGAAACGCACCAGAACGTCAGTTTAGGATCCAGTAGGGTGGATCGGGGGCATTCGTTGCGAATAATTCGGACGCGACCTCGTGGCACGAACTTTTGGACTAGTTCGACCCGTTTTGCACTGAGTTTCGTAAGGCAACCAAACGGTCCCGAATGCACCCAAATAGTACGAAACGCACCAAAACATCAGTTTAGGGTCCAATGGGGTGGATCGGGTGCGTTCGTTGCGAAAAATTCCGATGCGACTTCGTGGCATGAAATTTTGCACTAGTTCGGTCCGTTTTGCACCGAGTTTCGTAAGGCAACCAAACGGTCCCGAATGCACCCAAATAGTACGAAACGCACTAGAACGTCAGTTTACGATCCAGTAGGGTGGATCGGGGGCATTCGTTGCGAATAATTCTGACGTAACCCCGTGGCACGAACTTTTGGACTAATTCGGGCCGTTTTGCACTGAGTTTTGTAAGGCAACCGAACGGTCCCGAATGCACCCAAATAGTACGAAATGCACCAAAACATCAGTTTAGCGTCCAATGGGGTGGATCGGGTGCGTTCGTTAAGAAAAATTCCGACGCGACGTCGTGGCACGAACTTTTGCACTAGTTCGGCCCGTTTTGCACCCTGTTTCGTAAAGCAACCAAACGGTCCCGAATGCACCCAAATAGTACAAAACGCACCAGAACATCAATTTAGGGTCCAATGGGGTGGATCGGGTGCATTCGTTGCGAAAAATTTCGACACAAGTTCGTGGCACGAACTTTTGCACTAGTTCTGCCTGTTTTGCACCGAGTTTCGTAAGGCATCCAAACGGTCCCGAATGCACCCAAATAGTACGAAACGCACCAGAACGTCAGTTTAGGATCCAGTAGGGTGGATCGGGGGCATTCGTTGCGAATAATTCGGACGCGACCTCGTGGCACGAACTTTTGGACTAGTTCGACCCGTTTTGCACTGAGTTTCGTAAGGCAACCAAACGGTCCCGAATGCACCCAAATAGTACGAAACGCACCAAAACATCAGTTTAGGGTCCAATGGGGTGGATCGGGTGCGTTCGTTGCGAAAAATTCCGATGCGACTTCGTGGCATGAAATTTTGCACTAGTTCGGTCCGTTTTGCACCGAGTTTCGTAAGGCAACCAAACGGTACCGAATGCACCCAAATAGTACGAAATGCACCAAAACATTAGTTTAGGGTCCAATGGGGTGGATCGGGTGCGTTCGTTGTGAAAAATTCCGACGCGACTTCGTAGCACGAACTTTTGCACTAGTTCGGCCCGTTTTGCACCGAGTTTCGTAAGGCAACCAAACGGTCCCGAATGCACCCAAATAGTACGAAACGCACCAAAACATCAGCTTAGGGTCCAATGGGGTGGATCAGGTGCGTTTGTTGTGAAAAATTTCGACGCAAGTTCGTGGCACGAACTTTTGCACTAGTTCGGCCCGTTTTGCACCGAGTTTCGTAAGGCATCCAAACGGTCCCGAATGCACCCAAAAAGTACGAATCGCACCAGAACGTCAGTTTAGGGTCCAATGGGGTGGATCGGGTGAGTTCGTTATGAAAAATTCTAACGCGACTTCGTGGCACGAACTTTTGCACTAGTTCGGCTCGTTTTACACCGAGTTTTTAAGGCAACCAAACAGTCCCGAATGCACCCAAATAGTACGAAACGCACTAAAACATCAGTTTAGGGTCCAATGGGGTGGATCGGGTCCGTTCGTTGTAAGAAACTCCGACCCGACGTCGTGGCACGAGCTTTTGCACTAGTTCGGATCATTTTGCACGGAGTTTCGTAAGGCAACCAAACGGTCACGAATGCAGCTAAATAGTATGAAACACACCAGAACGTCAGTATAGGGTCTAAGGGGTGGATCGGGTGCGTTCGTTGCGAATAATTCTGACGTGACCTCGTGGCACGAACTTTTGGACTAGTTCGGCCCGTTTTGCACTGAGTTTCATAAGGCAACCGAACGGTCCCGAATGCACCCAAATAGTACGAAATGCACCAAAACATCAGTTTAGGGTCCAATGGGGTGGATCGGGTGCGTTCGTTGCGAAAAATTCCGACGCAAGTTCGTGGCATGAACTTTTGAAATAGTTCGGCTCGTTTTGCACCGAGTTTCGTAAGGCAACCAAACGGTCCCGAATGCACCCAGATAGTACAAAACGCACCAAAACATCGGTTTAGGGTCCAATCGGGTGGATCAGGCGCGTTCGTTACGAAAAATTCCGACGTGACTTCGTGGCACGAACTTTTGCACTAGTTCGGCCCGTTTTGCACCGAGTTTCGTAAGGCATCCAAACGGTCCCGAATGCACCCAAATAGTACGAAACGCACCAGAACGTCAGTTTAGGATCCAGTAGGGTGGATCGGGGGCATTCGTTGCGAATAATTCGGACGCGACCTCGTGGCACGAACTTTTGGACTAGTTCGACCCGTTTTGCACTGAGTTTCGTAAGGCAACCAAACGGTCCCGAATGCACCCAAATAGTACGAAACGCACCAAAACATCAGTTTAGGGTCCAATGGGGTGGATCGGGTGCGTTCGTTGCGAAAAATTCCGATGCGACTTCGTGGCATGAACTTTTGCACTAGTTCGGCCCGTTTTGCACCGAGTTTCGTAAGGCAACCAAACGGTACCGAATGCACCCAAATAGTACGAAATGCACCAAAACATTAGTTTAGGGTCCAATGGGGTGGATCTGGTGCGTTCGTTGTGAAAAATTCCGACGCGACTTCGTAGCACGAACTTTTGCACTAGTTCGGCCCGTTTTGCACCGAGTTTCGTAAGGCAACTAAACGGTCCCGAATGCACCCAAATAGTACGAAACGCACCAAAACATCAGCTTAGGGTCCAATGGGGTGGATCAGGTGCGTTTGTTGTGAAAAATTTCGACGCAAGTTCGTGGCACGAACTTTTGCACTAGTTCGGCCCGTTTTGCACCGAGTTTCGTAAGGCATCCAAACGGTCCCAAATGCACCCAAAAAGTACGAATCGCACCAGAACGTCAGTTTAGGGTCCAATGGGGTGGATCGGGTGAGTTCGTTATGAAAAATTCTAACGCGACTTCGTGGCACGAACTTTTGCACTAGTTCGGCTCGTTTTGCACCGAGTTTTTAAGGCAACCAAACAGTCCCGAATGCACCCAAATAGTACGAAACGCACTAAAACATCAGTTTAGGGTCCAATGGGGTGGATCGGGTCCGTTCCTTGTAAGAAACTCCGACGCGACGTCGTGGCACGAGCTTTTGCACTAGTTCGGCCCATTTTGCACGGAGTTTCGTAAGGCAACCAAACGGTCACGAATGCAGCTAAATAGTATGAAACACACCAGAACGTCAGTATAGGGTCTAAAGGGGTGGATCGGGTGCGTTCGTTGCGAATAATTCTGACGTGACCTCGTGGCACGAACTTTTGGACTAGTTCGGCCCGTTTTGCACTGAGTTTCATAAGGCAACCGAACGGTCCCGAATGCCCCCAAATACTACGAAATGCACCAAAACATCAGTTTAGGGTCCAATGGGGTGGATCGGGTGCGTTCGTTGCGAAAAATTCCGACGCAAGTTCGTGGCATGAACTTTTGAAATAGTTCGGCCCGTTTTGCACCGAGTTTCGTAAGGCAACCAAACGGTCCCGAATGCACCCAAATAGTATGAAATGCACCAAAACATCAGTTTAGGGTCCAATGGGGTGGATCAGGCGCGTTCGTTACGAAAAATTCCAACGTGACTTCGTGGCACGAACTTTTGCACTAGTTCGGCCCGTTTTGCACCGAGTTTCATAAGGCATCCAAACGGTCCCGAATGCACCCAAATAGTATGAAACGCACCAAAACATCAGTTTAGGGTCCAATGGGGTGGATCCGGGGCGTTCGTTATGAAAAATTCCGACGGGACTTCGTGGTACAAACTTTTGCACTAGTTCGGCCCATTTTGCACCGAGTTTCGTAAGGCAACCAAACGGTCCCGAATGCACTCAAATAGTACGAAACGCACCAGAACGTTAGTTTAGGGTCTAATGGAGTGGATCGGGTGTGTTCGTTGCGAATAATTCTGATGTGACCTCGTGGCACGAACTTTTGGACTAAATCGGGCCGTTTTGCACTGAGTTTCGTAAGGCAACCGAACGGTCCCGAATGCACCCAAATAGTACGAAATGCACCAAAACATCAGTTTAGCGTCCAATGGGGTGGATCGGGTGCGTTCATTGCGAAAAATTCCGACGCGACTTCGTGGCACGAAATTTTGCACTAGTTCGGCCCGTTTTGCACCCAGTTTCGTAAGGCAACCAAACCGTCCCGAATGCACCCAAATAGTATGAAACGCACCAGAACATCAATTTAGGGTCCAATGGGGTGGATCGGGTGCATTCGTTGCGAAAAATTTCGACGCAAGTTCGTGGCACGAACTTTTGCACTAGTTCTGCCTGTTTTGCACCGAGTTTCGTAAGGCATCCAAACGGTCCCGAATGCACCCAAATAGTACGAAACGCACCAGAATGTCAGTTTAGGATCCAGTAGGGTGGATCGGGGGCATTCGTTGCGAATAATTCGGACGCGACCTCGTGGCACGAACTTTTGGACTAAATCGGGCCGTTTTGCACTGAGTTTCGTAAGGCAACCGAACGGTCCCGAATGCACCCAAATAGTACGAAATGCACCAAAACATCAGTTTAGCGTCCAATGGGGTGGATCGGGTGCGTTCATTGCGAAAAATTCCGACGCGACTTCGTGGCACGAAATTTTGCACTAGTTCGGCCCGTTTTGCACCCAGTTTCGTAAGGCAACCGAACGGTCCCGAATGCACCCAAATAGTATGAAATGCACCAAAACATCAGTTTAGCGTCCAATGGGGTGGATCGGGTGCGTTCGTTAAGAAAAATTCCGACGCGACGTCGTGGCACGAACTTTTGCACTAGTTCGGCCCGTTTTGCACCCTGTTTCGTAAGGCAACCAAACGGTCCCGAATGCACCCAAATAGTATGAAACGCACCAGAACATCAATTTAGGGTCCAATGGGGTGGATCGGGTGCGTTCGTTAAGAAAAATTCCGACGCGACGTCGTGGCACGAACTTTTGCACTAGTTCGGCCCGTTTTGCACCCGGTTTCGTAAGGCAACCAAACGGTCCCGAATGCACCCAAATAGTACAAAACGCACTAGAACATCAATTTAGGGTCCAATGGGGTGGATCGGGTGCATTCGTTGCGAAAAATTTCGACGCAAGTTCCTGGCACGAACTTTTGCACTAGTTCTGCCTGTTTTGCACCGAGTTTCGTAAGGCATCCAAACGGTCCCGAATGCACCCAAATAGTACGAAACGCACTAGAACGTCAGTTTACGATCCAGTAGGGTGGATCGGGGGCATTCGTTGCGAATAATTCTGACGCGACCTCGTGGCACGAACTTTTGGACTAGTTCGGCCCGTTTTGCACTGAGTTTCGTAAGGCAACCAAACAGTCCCGAATGCACCCAAATAGTACGAAACGCACCAAAACATCTGTTTAGGGTCCAATGGGGTGGATCGGGTGCGTTCGTTGCGAAAAATTCCGATGCGACTTCGTGGCATGAACTTTTGCACTAGTTCGGCCCGTTTTGCACCGAGTTTCGTAAGGCAACCAAACGGTACCGAATGCACCCAAATAGTATGAAACGCACCAAAACATCAGTTTAGGGTCCAATGGGGTGGATCGGGTGCGTTCGTTGCGAAAAATTCCGACGCGACTTCGTGGCACGAACTTTTGCATTAGTTCGGCCCGTTTTGCACCGAGTTTCGTAAGGCAACCAAACGGTCCCGAATGCACCCAAATAGTACGAAACGCACCAAAACATCAGCTTAGGGTCCAATGGGGTGGATCGGGTGCGTTCGTTGTGAAAAATTTCGACGCAAGTTCGTGGCACGAACTTTTGCACTAGTTCGGCCCGTTTTGCACCGAGTTTCGTAAGGCATCCAAACGGGTCCCGAATGCACCGAAAAAGTACGAATCGCACCAGAACGTCAGTTTAGGGTCCAGTGGGGTGGATCGGGTGCGTTCGTTATGAAAAATTCCAACGCGACTTCGTGGCACGAACTTTTGCACTAGTTCGGCTCGTTTTGCACCGAGTTTTTAAGGCAACCAAACAGTCCCGAATGCACCCAAATAGTACAAAACGCACCAAAAAATCAGTTTAGGGTCCAATGGGGTGGATCGGGTCCGTTCGTTGTATGAAACTCCGACGCGACGTCGTGGCACGAACTTTTGCACTAGTTTGGCCGATTTTGCACGGAGTTTCATAAGGCAACCAAACTATCACGAATGCACCTAAATAGTATGAAACACACCAGAACGTCAGTTTAGGGTCTAATGGGGTGGATCGGGTGCGTTCGTTGCGAATAATTCTGACGTGACCTCGTGGCACGAACTTTTGGACTAGTTCGGCCCGTTTTGCACTGAGTTTCATAAGGCAACCGAACGGTCCCGAATGCACCCAAATAGTACGAAATGCACCAAAACATCAGTTTAGGGTCCAATGGGGTGGATCGGGGGCGTTCGTTGCGAAAAATTCCGACGCAAGTTCGTGGCATGAACTTTTGAAATAGTTCGGCTCGTTTTGCACCGAGTTTCGTAAGGCATCCAAACGGTCCCGAATGCACCCAAATAGTATGAAACGCACCAAAACATCAGTTTAGGGTCCAATGGGGTGGATCCGGGGCGTTCGTTATGAAAAATTCCGACGGGACTTCGTGGTACAAACTTTTGCACTAGTTCGGCCCATTTTGCACCGAGTTTCGTAAGGCAACCAAACGGTCCCGAATGCACTCAAATAGTACGAAACGCACCAGAACGTTAGTTTAGGGTCTAATGGAGTGGATCGGGTGTGTTCGTTGCGAATAATTCTGATGTGACCTCGTGGCACGAACTTTTGGACTAAATCGGGCCGTTTTGCACTGAGTTTCGTAAGGCAACCGAACGGTCCCGAATGCACCCAAATAGTACGAAATGCACCAAAACATCAGTTTAGCGTCCAATGGGGTGGATCGGGTGCGTTCATTGCGAAAAATTCCGACGCGACTTCGTGGCACGAAATTTTGCACTAGTTCGGCCCGTTTTGCACCCAGTTTCGTAAGGCAACCAAATCGTCCCGAATGCACCCAAATAGTATGAAACGCACCAGAACATCAATTTAGGGTCCAATGGGGTGGATCGGGTGCATTCGTTGCGAAAAATTTCGACGCAAGTTCGTGGCACGAACTTTTGCACTAGTTCTGCCTGTTTTGCACCGAGTTTCGTAAGGCATCCAAACGGTCCCGAATGCACCCAAATAGTACGAAACGCACCAGAATGTCAGTTTAGGATCCAGTAGGGTGGATCGGGGGCATTCGTTGCGAATAATTCGGACGCGACCTCGTGGCACGAACTTTTGGACTAAATCGGGCCGTTTTGCACTGAGTTTCGTAAGGCAACCGAACGGTCCCGAATGCACCCAAATAGTACGAAATGCACCAAAACATCAGTTTAGCGTCCAATGGGGTGGATCGGGTGCGTTCATTGCGAAAAATTCCGACGCGACTTCGTGGCACGAAATTTTGCACTAGTTCGGCCCGTTTTGCACCCAGTTTCGTAAGGCAACCGAACGGTCCCGAATGCACCCAAATAGTATGAAATGCACCAAAACATCAGTTTAGCGTCCAATGGGGTGGATCGGGTGCGTTCGTTAAGAAAAATTCCGACGCGACGTCGTGGCACGAACTTTTGCACTAGTTCGGCCCGTTTTGCACCCTGTTTCGTAAGGCAACCAAACGGTCCCGAATGCACCCAAATAGTATGAAACGCACCAGAACATCAATTTAGGGTCCAATGGGGTGGATCGGGTGCGTTCGTTAAGAAAAATTCCGACGCGACGTCGTGGCACGAACTTTTGCACTAGTTCGGCCCGTTTTGCACCCGGTTTCGTAAGGCAACCAAACGGTCCCGAATGCACCCAAATAGTACAAAACGCACTAGAACATCAATTTAGGGTCCAATGGGGTGGATCGGGTGCATTCGTTGCGAAAAATTTCGACGCAAGTTCCTGGCACGAACTTTTGCACTAGTTCTGCCTGTTTTGCACCGAGTTTCGTAAGGCATCCAAACGGTCCCGAATGCACCCAAATAGTACGAAACGCACTAGAACGTCAGTTTACGATCCAGTAGGGTGGATCGGGGGCATTCGTTGCGAATAATTCGGACGCGACCTCGTGGCACGAACTTTTGGACTAGTTCGGCCCGTTTTGCACTGAGTTTCGTAAGGCAACCAAACAGTCCCGAATGCACCCAAATAGTACGAAACGCACCAAAACATCTGTTTAGGGTCCAATGGAGTGGATCGGGTGCGTTCGTTGCGAAAAATTCCGATGCGACTTCGTGGCATGAACTTTTGCACTAGTTCGGCCCGTTTTGCACCGAGTTTCGTAAGGCAACCAAACGGTACCGAATGCACCCAAATAGTATGAAACGCACCAAAACATCAGTTTAGGGTCCAATGGGGTGGATCGGGTGCGTTCGTTGCGAAAAATTCCGACGCGACTTCGTGGCACGAACTTTTGCATTAGTTCGGCCCGTTTTGCACCGAGTTTCGTAAGGCAACCAAACGGTCCCGAATGCACCCAAATAGTACGAAACGCACCAAAACATCAGCTTAGGGTCCAATGGTGTGGATCAGGTGCGTTCGTTGTGAAAAATTTCGACGCAAGTTCGTGGCACGAACTTTTGCACTAGTTCGGCCCGTTTTGCACCGAGTTTCGTAAGGCATCCAAACGGTCCCGAATGCACCGAAAAAGTACGAATCGCACCAGAACGTCAGTTTAGGGTCCAGTGGGGTGGATCGGGTGCGTTCGTTATGAAAAATTCCAACGCGACTTCGTGGCACGAACTTTTGCACTAGTTCGGCTCGTTTTGCACCGAGTTTTTAAGGCAACCAAACAGTCCCGAATGCACCCAAATAGTACAAAACGCACCAAAAAATCAGTTTAGGGTCCAATGGGGTGGATCGGGTCCGTTCGTTGTATGAAACTCCGACGCGACGTCGTGGCACGAACTTTTGCACTAGTTTGGCCGATTTTGCACGGAGTTTCATAAGGCAACCAAACTATCACGAATGCACCTAAATAGTATGAAACACACCAGAACGTCAGTTTAGGGTCTAATGGGGTGGATCGGGTGCGTTCGTTGCGAATAATTCTGACGTGACCTCGTGGCACGAACTTTTGGACTAGTTCGGCCCGTTTTGCACTGAGTTTCATAAGGCAACCGAACGGTCCCGAATGCACCCAAATAGTACGAAATGCACCAAAACATCAGTTTAGGGTCCAATGGGGTGGATCGGGTGCGTTCGTTGCGAAAAATTCCGACGCAAGTTCGTGGCATGAACTTTTGAAATAGTTCGGCTCGTTTTGCACCGAGTTTCGTAAGGCAACCAAACGGTCCCGAATGCACCCAAATAGTATGAAATGCACCAAAACATCGGTTTAGGGTCCAATGGGGTGGATCAGGCGCGTTCGTTACGAAAAATTCCGACGTGACTTCGTGGCACGAACTTTTGCACTAGTTCGGCCCGTTTTGCACCGAGTTTCATAAGGCATCCAAACGGTCCCGAATGCACCCAAATAGTATGAAACGCACCAAAACATCAGTTTAGGGTCCAATGGGGTGGATCCGGTGCGTTCGTTGCGAAATATTCCGACGCGACTTCGTGGTACAAACTTTTGCACTAGTTCGGCCCATTTTGAATCGAGTTTCGTAAGGCAACCAAACGGTCCCGAATGCACTCAAATAGTACGAAACGCACCAGAACGTTAGTTTAGGGTCTAATGGAGTGGATCGGGTGTGTTCGTTGCGAATAATTCTCCCCGTGGCACGAACTTTTGGACTAATTCGGGCCGTTTTGCACTGAGTTTTGTAAGGCAACCGAACGGTCCCGAATGCACCCAAATAGTACGAAATGCACCAAAACATCAGTTTAGCGTCCAATGGGGTGGATCGGGTGCGTTCGTTAAGAAAAATTCCGACGCGACGTCGTGGCACGAACTTTTGCACTAGTTCGGCCCGTTTTGCACCCTGTTTCGTAAAGCAACCAAACGGTCCCGAATGCACCCATATAGTACAAAACGCACCAGAACATCAATTTAGGGTCCAATGGGGTGGATCGGGTGCATTCGTTGCGAAAAATTTCGACGCAAGTTCGTGGCACGAACTTTTGCACTAGTTCTGCCTGTTTTGCACCGAGTTTCGTAAGGCATCCAAACGGTCCCGAATGCACCCAAATAGTACGAAACGCACCAGAACGTCAGTTTAGGATCCAGTAGGGTGGATCGGGGGCATTCGTTGCGAATAATTCGGACGCGACCTCGTGGCACGAACTTTTGGACTAGTTCGACCCGTTTTGCACTGAGTTTCGTAAGGCAACCAAACGGTCCCGAATGTACCCAAATAGTACGAAACGCACCAAAACATCAGTTTAGGGTCCAATGGGGTGGATCGGGTGCGTTCGTTGCGAAAAATTCCGATGCGACTTCGTGGCATGAACTTTTGCACTAGTTCGGCCCGTTTTGCACCGAGTTTCGTAAGGCAACCAAACGGTACCGAATGCACCCAAATAGTACGAAATGCACCAAAACATTAGTTTAGGGTCCAATGGGGTGGATCGGGTGCGTTCGTTGTGAAAAATTCCGACGCGACTTCGTAGCACGAACTTTTGCACTAGTTCGGCCCGTTTTGCACCGAGTTTCGTAAGGCAACCAAACGGTCCCGAATGCACCCAAATAGTACGAAACGCACCAAAACATCAGCTTAGGGTCCAATGGGGTGGATCAGGTGCGTTTGTTGTGAAAAATTTCGACGCAAGTTCGTGGCACGAACTTTTGCACTAGTTCGGCCCGTTTTGCACCGAGTTTCGTAAGGCATCCAAACGGTCCCGAATGCACCCAAAAAGTACGAATCGCACCAGAACGTCAGTTTAGGGTCCAATGGGGTGGATCGGGTGAGTTCGTTATGAAAAATTCTAACGCGACTTCGTGGCACGAACTTTTGCACTAGTTCGGCTCGTTTTACACCGAGTTTTTAAGGCAACCAAACAGTCCCGAATGCACCCAAATAGTACGAAACGCACTAAAACATCAGTTTAGGGTCCAATGGGGTGGATCGGGTCCGTTCGTTGTAAGAAACTCCGACGCGACGTCGTGGCACGAGCTTTTGCACTAGTTCGGCCCATTTTGCACGGAGTTTCGTAAGGCAACCAAACGGTCACGAATGCAGCTAAATAGTATGAAACACACCAGAACGTCAGTATAGGGTCTAAAGGGGTGGATCGGGTGTGTTCGTTGCGAATAATTCTGACGTGACCTCGTGGCACGAACTTTTGGACTAGTTCGGCCCGTTTTGCACTGAGTTTCATAAGGCAACCGAACGGTCCCGAATGCCCCCAAATACTACGAAATGCACCAAAACATCAGTTTAGGGTCCAATGGGGTGGATCGGGTGCGTTCGTTGCGAAAATTCCGACGCAAGTTCGTGGCATGAACTTTTGAAATAGTTCGGCCCGTTTTGCACCGAGTTTCGTAAGGCAACCAAACGGTCCCGAATGCACCCAAATAGTATGAAATGCACCAAAACATCAGTTTAGGGTCCAATGGGGTGGATCAGGCGCGTTCGTTACGAAAAATTCCGACGTGACTTCGTGGCACGAACTTTTGCACTAGTTCGGCCCGTTTTGCACCGAGTTTCATAAGGCATCCAAACGGTCCCGAATGCACCCAAATAGTATGAAACGCACCAAAACATCAGTTTAGGGTCCAATGGGGTGGATCCGGGGCGTTCGTTATGAAAAATTCCGACGGGACTTCGTGGTACAAACTTTTGCACTAGTTCGGCCCATTTTGCACCGAGTTTCGTAAGGCAACCAAACGGTCCCGAATGCACTCAAATAGTACGAAACGCACCAGAACGTTAGTTTAGGGTCTAATGGAGTGGATCGGGTGTGTTCGTTGCGAATAATTCTGATGTGACCTCGTGGCACGAACTTTTGGACTAAATCGGGCCGTTTTGCACTGAGTTTCGTAAGGCAACCGAACGGTCCCGAATGCACCCAAATAGTACGAAATGCACCAAAACATCAGTTTAGCGTCCAATGGGGTGGATCGGGTGCGTTCATTGCGAAAAATTCCGACGCGACTTCGTGGCACGAAATTTTGCACTAGTTCGGCCCGTTTTGCACCCAGTTTCGTAAGGCAACCAAACCGTCCCGAATGCACCCAAATAGTATGAAACGCACCAGAACATCAATTTAGGGTCCAATGGGGTGGATAGGGTGCATTCGTTGCGAAAAATTTCGACGCAAGTTCGTGGCACGAACTTTTGCACTAGTTCTGCCTGTTTTGCACCGAGTTTCGTAAGGCATCCAAACGGTCCCGAATGCACCCAAATAGTACGAAACGCACCAGAATGTCAGTTTAGGATCCAGTAGGGTGGATCGGGGGCATTCGTTGCGAATAATTCGGACGCGACCTCGTGGCACGAACTTTTGGACTAGTTCGGCCCGTTTTGCACTGAGTTTCGTAAGGCAACCAAACGGTCCCGAATGCACTCAAATAGTACGAAACGCACCAAAACATCAGTTTAGGGTCCAATGGGGTGGATCGGGTGCGTTCCTTGCGAAAAATTCCGATGCGACTTCGTGGCATGAACTTTTGCACTAGTTCGGCCCGTTTTGCACCGAGTTTCGTAAGGCAACCAAACGGTACCGAATGCACCCAAATAGTATGAAACGCACCAAAACATTAGTTTAGGGTCCAATGGGGTGGATCGGGTGCGTTCGTTGTGAAAAATTCCGACGCGACTTCGTAGCACGAACTTTTGCACTAGTTCGGCCCGTTTTGCACCGAGTTTCGTAAGGCAACCAAACGGTCCCGAATGCACCCAAATAGTACGAAACGCACCAAAACATCAGCTTAGGGTCCAATGGGGTGGATCAGGTGCGTTTGTTGTGAAAAATTTCGACGCAAGTTCGTGGCACGAACTTTTGCACTAGTTCGGCCCGTTTTGCACCGAGTTTCGTAAGGCATCCAAACGGTCCCGAATGCACCCAAAAAGTACGAATCGCACCAGAACGTCAGTTTAGGGTCCAATGGGGTGGATCGGGTGCGTTCGTTATGAAAAATTCCTACGCGACTTCGTGGCACGAACTTTTGCACTAGATTCGGCTCGTTTTGCACCGAGTTTTTAAGGCAACCAAACAGTCCCGAATGCACCCAAATAGTACGAAACGCACCAAAACATCAGTTTAGGGTCCAATGGGGTGGATCGGGTCCGTTCGTTGTAAGAAACTCCGACGCGATGTCGTGGCACGAGCTTTTGCACTAGTTCGGCCCATTTTGCACGGAGTTTCGTAAGGCAACCAAACGGTCACGAATGCAGCTAAATAGTACGAAACACACCAGAACGTCAGTTTAGAGTCTAAGGGGTGGATCGGGTGCATTCGTTGCGAATAATTCTGACGTGACCTCGTGGCACGAACTTTTGGACTAGTTCGGCCCGTTTTGCACTGAGTTTCATAAGGCAACCGAACGGTCCCGAATGCCCCCAAATAGTACGAAATGCACCAAAACATCAGTTTAGGGTCCAATGGCGTGGATCGGGTGCGTTCGTTGCGAAAAATTCCGACGCAAGTTCGTGGCATGAACTTTTGAAATAGTTCGGCCCGTTTTGCACCGAGTTTCGTAAGGCAACCAAACGGTCCCGAATGCACCCAAATAGTATGAAATGCACCAAAACATCAGTTTAGGGTCCAATGGGGTGGATCAGGCGCGTTCGTTACGAAAAATTCCGACGTGACTTCGTGGCACGAACTTTTGCACTAGTTCGTCCCGTTTTGCACCGAGTTTCATAACGCAGTCCAAACGGTCCCGAATGCACCCAAATAGTATGAAACGCACCAAAACATCAGTTTAGGGTCCAATGGGGTGGATCCGGTGCGTTCGTTGCGAAAAATTCCGACGCGACTTCGTGGTACAAACTTTTGCACTAGTTCGGCCCATTTTGCACCGAGTTTCGTAAGGCAACCAAACGGTCCCGAATGCACTCAAATAGTACGAAACGCACCAGAATGTTAGTTTAGGGTCTAATGGAGTGGATCGGGTGTGTTCGTTGTGAATAATTCTGATGTGACCTCGTGGCACGAACTTTTGGACTAAATCGGGCCGTTTTGCACTGAGTTTCGTAAGGCAACCGAACGGTCCCGAATGCACCCAAATAGTACGAAATGCACCAAAACATCAGTTTAGCGTCCAATGGGGTGGATCGGGTGCGTTCGTTGCGAAAAATTCCGACGCGACTTCGTGGCACGAACTTTTGCACTAGTTCGGCCCGTTTTGCGCCCAGTTTCGTAAGGCAACCAAACGGTCCCGAATGCACCCAAATAGTACGAAACGCACCAGAACATCAATTTAGGGTCCAATGGGGTGGATCGGGTGCACTCGTTGCGAAAAATTTCGACGCAAGTTCGTGGCACGAACTTTTGCACTAGTTCTGCCTGTTTTGTAACCTGTTTCGTAAGGCATCCAAACGGTCCCGAATGCACCCAAATAGTACGAAACGCACCAGAACGTCTGTTTAGGATCCAATAGGGTGGATCGGGGGCATTCGTTGCGAATAATTCGGACGCGACCTCGTGGCACGAACTTTTGGACTAGTTCGGCCCGTTTTGCACTGAGTTTCGTAAGGCAACCAAACGGTCCCGAATGCACCCAAATAGTACGAAACGCACCAAAACATCAGTTTAGGGTCCAATGGGGTGGATCGGGTGCGTTCGTTGCGAAAAATTCCGATGCGACTTCGTGGCATGAACTTTTGCACTAGTTCGGCCCGTTTTGCACCGAGTTTCGTAAGGCAACCAAACGGTACCGAATGACCCAAATAGTACGAAACGCACCAAAACATCAGCTTAGGGTCCAATGGGGTGGATCAGGTGCGTTTGTTGTGAAAAATTTCGACGCAAGTTCGTGGCACGAACTTTTGCACTAGTTCGGCCCGTTTTGCACCGAGTTTCGTAAGGCATCCAAACGGTCCCGAATGCACCCAAAAAGTACGAATCGCACCAGAATGTCAGTTTAGGGTCCAATGGGGTGGATCGGGTGCGTTCGTTATGAAAAATTCCAACGCGACTTCGTGGCACGAACTTTTGCACTAGATCGGCTCGTTTTGCACCGAGTTTTTAAGGCAACCAAACAGTCCCGAATGCACCCAAATAGTACGAAACGCACCAAAACATCAGTTTAGGGTCCAATGGGGTGGATCGGGTCCGTTCGTTGTAAGAAACTCCGACGCGACGTCGTGGCACGAGCTTTTGCACTAGTTCGGCCCATTTTGCACGGAGTTTCGTAAGGCAACCAAACGGTCACGAATGCAGCTAAATAGTACGAAACACACCAGAACGTCAGTTTAGAGTCTAAAGGGGTGGATCGGGTGCGTTCGTTGCGAATAATTCTGACGTGACCTCGTGGCACGAACTTTTGGACTAGTTCGGCCCGTTTTGCACTGAGTTTCATAAGGCAACCGAACGGTCCCGAATGCCCCCAAATAGTACGAAATGCACCAAAACATCAGTTTAGGGTCCAATGGGGTGGATCGGGTGCGTTCGTTGCGAAAAATTCCGACGCAAGTTCGTGGCATGAACTTTTGAAATAGTTCGGCCCGTTTTGCACCGAGTTTCGTAAGGCAACCAAACGGTCCCGAATGCACCCAAATAGTATGAAATGCACCAAAACATCAGTTTAGGGTCCAATGGGGTGGATCAGGCGCGTTCGTTACGAAAAATTCCGACGTGACTTCGTGGCACGAACTTTTGCACTAGTTCATCCCGTTTTGCACCGAGTTTCATAACGCATCCAAACGGTCCCGAATGCACCCAAATAGTATGAAACGCACCAAAACATCAGTTTAGGGTCCAATGGGGTGGATCCGGTGCGTTCGTTGCGAAAAATTCCGACGCGACTTCGTGGTACAAACTTTTGCACTAGTTCGGCCCATTTTGCACCGAGTTTCGTAAGGCAACCAAACGGTCCCGAATGCACTCAAATAGTACGAAACGCACCAGAATGTTAGTTTAGGGTCTAATGGAGTGGATCGGGTGTGTTCGTTGCGAATAATTCTGATGTGACCCTCGTGGCACGAACTTTTGGACTAAATCGGGCCGTTTTGCACTGAGTTTCGTAAGGCAACCGAACGGTCCCGAATGCACCCAAATAGTACAAAATGCACCAAAACATCAGTTTAGCATCCAATGGGGTGGATCGGGTGCGTTCGTTGCGAAAAATTCCGACGCGACTTCGTGGCACGAACTTTTGCACTAGTTCGGCCCGTTTTGCACCCAGTTTCGTAAGGCAACCAAACGGTCCCGAATGCACCCAAATAGTACGAAACACACCAGAACATCAATTTATGGTCCAATGGGGTGGATCGGGTGCACTCGTTGCGAAAAATTTCGACGCAAGTTCGTGGCACGAACTTTTGCACTAGTTCTGCCTGTTTTGCAACCTGTTTCGTAAGGCATCCAAACGGTCCCGAATGCACCCAAATAGTACGAAACGCACCAGAACGTCTGTTTAGGATCCAATAGGGTGGATCGGGGGCATTCGTTGCGAATAATTCGGACGCGACCTCGTGGCACGAACTTTTGTTCTAGTTCGGCCCGTTTTGCACTGAGTTTCGTAAGGCAACCAAACGGTCCCGAATGCACCCAAATAGTACGAAACGCACCAAAACATCAGTTTAGGGTCCAATGGGGTGGATCGGGTGCGTTCGTTGCGAAAAATTCCGATGCGACTTCGTGGCATGAACTTTTGCACTAGTTCGGCCCGTTTTGCACCGAGTTTCGTAAGGCAACCAAACGGTACCGAATGACCCAAATAGTACGAAACGCACCAAAACATTAGTTTAGGGTCCAATGGGGTGGATCGAGTGCGTTCGTTGTGAAAAATTCCGACGCGACTTCGTAGCACGAACTTTTGCACTAGTTCGGCCCGTTTTGCACCGAGTTTCGTAAGGCAACCAAACGGTCCCGAATGCACCCAAATAGTACGAAACGCACCAAAACATCAGCTTAGGGTCCAATGGGGTGGATCAGGTGCGTTTGTTGTGAAAAATTTCGACGCAAGTTCGTGGCACGAACTTTTGCACTAGTTCGGCCCGTTTTGCACCGAGTTTCGTAAGGCATCCAAACGGTCCCGAATGCACCCAAAAAGTACGAATCGCACCAGAACGTCAGTTTAGGGTCCAATGGGGTGGATCGGGTGCGTTCGTTATGAAAAATTCCAACGCGACTTCGTGGCACGAACTTTTGCACTAGATCGGCTCGTTTTGCACCGAGTTTTTAAGGCAACCAAACAGTCCCGAATGCACCCAAATAGTACGAAACGCACCAAAACATCAGTTTAGGGTCCAATGGGGTGGATCGGGTCCGTTCGTTGTAAGAAACTCCGACGCGACGTCGTGGCACGAGCTTTTGCACTAGTTCGGCCCATTTTGCACGGAGTTTCGTAAGGCAACCAAACGGTCACGAATGCAGCTAAATAGTACGAAACACACCAGAACGTCAGTTTAGAGTCTAAAGGGGTGGATCAGGTGCGTTCGTTGCGAATAATTCTGACGTGACCCTCGTGGCACGAACTTTTGGACTAGTTCGGCCCGTTTTGCACTGAGTTTCATAAGGCAACCGAACGGTCCCGAATGCCCCCAAATAGTACGAAATGCACCAAAACATCAGTTTAGGGTCCAATGGGGTGGATCGGGTGCGTTCGTTGCGAAAAATTCCGACGCAAGTTCGTGGCAGGACCTTTTGAAATAGTTCGGCCCGTTTTGCACCGAGTTTCGTAAGGCAACCAAACGGTCCCGAATGCACCCAAATAATATGAAATGCACCAAAACATCAGTTTAGGGTCCAATGGGGTGGATCAGGCGCGTTCGTTACGAAAAATTCCGACGTGACTTCGTGGCACGAACTTTTGCACTAGTTCGTCCCGTTTTGCACCGAGTTTCATAACGCATCCAAACGGTCCCGAATGCACCCAAATAGTATGAAACGCACCAAAACATCAGTTTAGGGTCCAATGGGGTGGATCCGGTGCGTTCGTTGCGAAAAATTCCGACGCGACTTCGTGGTACAAACTTTTGCACTAGTTCGGCCCATTTTGCACCGAGTTTCGTAAGGCAACCAAACGGTCCCGAATGCACTCAAATAGTACGAAATGCACCAGAACGTTAGTTTAGGGTCTAATGGAGTGGATCGGGTGTGTTCGTTGCGAATAATTCTGATGTGACCTCGTGGCACGAACTTTTGGACTAAATCGGGCCGTTTTGCACTGAGTTTCGTAAGGCAACCGAACGGTCCCGAATGCACCCAAATAGTACAAAATGCACCAAAACATCAGTTTAGCGTCCAATGGGGTGGATCGGGTGCGTTCGTTGCGAAAAATTCCGACGCGACTTCGTGGCACGAACTTTTGCACTAGTTCAGGCCCGTTTTGCACCCAGTTTCGTAAGGCAACCAAACGGTCCCGAATGCACCCAAATAGTACGAAACACACCAGAACATCAATTTAGGGTCCAATGGGGTGGATCGGGTGCATTCGTTGCGAAAAATTTCGACGCAAGTTCGTGGCACGAACTTTTGCACTAGTTCTGCCTGTTTTGCAACGAGTTTCGTAAGGCATCCAAACGGTCCCGAATGCACCCAAATAGTACGAAACGCACCAGAACGTCTGTTTAGGATCCAATAGGGTGGATCGGGGGCATTCGTTGCGAATAATTCGGACGCGACCTCGTGGCACGAACTTTTGGACTAGTTCGGCCCGTTTTGCACTGAGTTTCGTAAGGCAACCAAACGGTCCCGAATGCAGCCAAATAGTACGAAACGCACCAAAACATCAGTTTAGAGTCCAATGGGGTGGATCGGGTGCGTTCGTTGCGAAAAATTCCGATGCGACTTCGTGGCATGAACTTTTGCACTAGTTCGGCCCGTTTTGCACCGAGTTTCGTAAGGCAACCAAACGGTACCGAATGACCCAAATAGTACGAAACGCACGAAAACATTAGTTTAGGGTCCAATGGGGTGGATCGGGTGCGTTCGTTGTGAAAAATTCCGACGCGACTTCGTAGCACGAACTTTTGCACTAGTTCGGCCCGTTTTGCACCGAGTTTCGTAAGGCAACCAAACGGTCCCGAATGCACCCAAATAGTACGAAACGCACCAAAACATCAGCTTAGAGTCCAATGGGGTGGATCAGGTGCGTTTGTTGTGAAAAATTTCGACGCAAGTTCGTGGCACGAACTTTTGCACTAGTTCGGCCCGTTTTGCACCGAGTTTCGTAAGGCATCCAAACGGTCCCGAATGCACCCAAAAAGTACGAATCGCACCAGAACGTCAGTTTAGGGTCCAATGGGGTGGATCGGGTGCGTTCGTTATGAAAAATTCCAACGCGACTTCGTGGCACGAACTTTTGCACTAGATCGGCTCGTTTTGCACCGAGTTTTTAAGGCAACCAAACAGTCCCGAATGCACCCAAATAGTACGAAACGCACCAAAACATCAGTTTAGGGTCCAATGGGGTGGATCGGGTCCGTTCATTGTAAGAAACTCCGACGCGACGTCGTGGCACGAGCTTTTGCACTAGTTCGGCCCATTTTGCACGGAGTTTCGTAAGGCAACCAAACGGTCACGAATGCAGCTAAATAGTACGAAACACACCAGAACGTCAGTTTAGAGTCTAAAGGGGTGGATCGGGTGCGTTCGTTGCGAATAATTCTGACGTGACCTCGTGGCACGAACTTTTGGACTAGTTCGGCCTGTTTTGCACTGAGTTTCATAAGGCAACCGAACGGTCCCGAATGCCCCCAAATAGTACGAAATGCACCAAAACATCAGTTTAGGGTCCAATGGGGTGGATCAGGTGCGTTCGTTGCGAAAAATTCCGACGCAAGTTCGTGGCATGAACTTTTGAAATAGTTCGGCCCGTTTTGCGCCGAGTTTCGTAAGGCAACCAAACGGTCCCGAATGCACCCAAATAGTATGAAATGCACCAAAACATCAGTTTAGGGTCCAATGGGGTGGATCAGGCGCGTTCGTTACGAAAAATTCCGACGTGACTTCGTGGCACGAACTTTTGCACTAGTTCGTCCCGTTTTGCACCGAGTTTCATAACGCATCCAAACGGTCCCGAATGCACCCAAATAGTATGAAACGCACCAAAACATCAGTTTAGGGTCCAATGGGGTGGATCCAGTGCGTTCGTTGCGAAAAATTCCGACGCGACTTCGTGGTACAAACTTTTGCACTAGTTCGGCCCATTTTGCACCGAGTTTCGTAAGGCAACCAAACGGTCCCGAATGCACTCAAATAGTACGAAACGCACCAGAACTGTTAGTTTAGGGTCTAATGGAGTGGATCGGGTGTGTTCGTTGCGAATAATTCTGATGTGACCTCGTGGCACGAACTTTTGGACTAAATCGGGCCGTTTTGCACTGAGTTTCGTAAGGCAACCGAACGGTCCCGAATGCACCCAAATAGTACAAAATGCACCAAAACATCAGTTTAGCGTCCAATGGGGTGGATCGGGTGCGTTCGTTGCGAAAAATTCCGACGCGACTTCGTGGCACGAAACTTTTGCACTAGTTCGGCCCGTTTTGCACCCAGTTTCGTAAGGCAACCAAACGGTCCCGAATGCACCCAAATAGTACGAAACGCACCAGAACATCAATTTAGGGTCCAATGGGGTGGATCGGGTGCACTCGTTGCGAAAAATTTCGACGCAAGTTCGTGGCACGAACTTTTGCACTAGTTCTGCCTGTTTTGCAACCTAGTTTCGTAAGGCATCCAAACGGTCCCGAATGCACCCAAATAGTACGAAACGCACCAGAACGTCTGTTTAGGATCCAATAGAGTGGATCGGGGGCATTCGTTGCGAATAATTCGGACGCGACCTCGTGGCACGAACTTTTGGACTAGTTCGGCCCGTTTTGCACTGAGTTTCGTAAGGCAACCAAACGGTCCCGAATGCAGCCAAATAGTACGAAACGCACCAAAACATCAGTTTAGGAGTCCAATGGGGTGGATCGGGTGCGTTCGTTGCGAAAAATTCCGATGCGACTTCGTGGCATGAACTTTTGCACTAGTTCGGCCCGTTTTGCACCGAGTTTCGTAAGGCAACCAAACGGTACCGAATGACCCAAATAGTACGAAACGCACGAAAACATTAGTTTAGGGTCCAATGGGGTGGATCGGGTGCGTTCGTTGTGAAAAATTCCGACGCGACTTCGTAGCACGAACTTTTGCACTAGTTCGGCCCGTTTTGCACCGAGTTTCGTAAGGCAACCAAACGGTCCCGAATGCACCCAAATAGTACGAAACGCACCAAAACATCAGCTTAGAGTCCAATGGGGTGGATCAGGTGCGTTTGTTGTGAAAAATTTCGACGCAAGTTCGTGGCACGAACTTTTGCACTAGTTCGGCCCGTTTTGCACCGAGTTTCGTAAGGCATCCAAACGGTCCCGAATGCACCCAAAAAGTACGAATCGCACCAGAACGTCAGTTTAGGGTCCAATGGGGTGGATCGGGTGCGTTCGTTATGAAAAATTCCAACGCGACTTCGTGGCACGAACTTTTGCACTAGATCGGCTCGTTTTGCACCGAGTTTTTAAGGCAACCAAACAGTCCCGAATGCACCCAAATAGTACGAAACGCACCAAAACATCAGTTTAGGGTCCAATGGGGTGGATCGGGTCCGTTCATTGTAAGAAACTCCGACGCGACGTCGTGGCACGAGCTTTTGCACTAGTTCGGCCCATTTTGCACGGAGTTTCGTAAGGCAACCAAACGGTCACGAATGCAGCTAAATAGTACGAAACACACCAGAACGTCAGTTTAGAGTCTAAAGGGGTGGATCGGGTGCGTTCGTTGCGAATAATTCTGACGTGACCTCGTGGCACGAACTTTTGGACTAGTTCGGCCCGTTTTGCACTGAGTTTCATAAGGCAACCGAACGGTCCCGAATGCCCCCAAATAGTACGAAATGCACCAAAACATCAGTTTAGGGTCCAATGGGGTGGATCAGGTGCGTTCGTTGCGAAAAATTCCGACGCAAGTTCGTGGCATGAACTTTTGAAATAGTTCGGCCCGTTTTGCGCCGAGTTTCGTAAGGCAACCAAACGGTCCCGAATGCACCCAAATAGTATGAAATGCACCAAAACATCAGTTTAGGGTCCAATGGGGTGGATCAGGCGCGTTCGTTACGAAAAATTCCGACGTGACTTCGTGGCACGAACTTTTGCACTAGTTCGTCCCGTTTTGCACCGAGTTTCATAACGCATACAAACGGTCCCGAATGCACCCAAATAGTATGAAACGCACCAAAACATCAGTTTAGGGTCCAATGGGGTGGATCCGGTGCGTTCGTTGCGAAAAATTCCGACGCGACTTCGTGGTACAAACTTTTGCACTAGTTCGGCCCATTTTGCACCGAGTTTCGTAAGGCAACCAAACGGTCCCGAATGCACTCAAATAGTACGAAACGCACCAGAATGTTAGTTTAGGGTCTAATGGAGTGGATCGGGTGTGTTCGTTGCGAATAATTCTGATGTGACCTCGTGGCACGAACTTTTGGACTAAATCGGGCCGTTTTGCACTGAGTTTCGTAAGGCAACCGAACGGTCCCGAATGCACCCAAATAGTACAAAATGCACCAAAACATCAGTTTAGCGTCCAATGGGGTGGATCGGGTGCGTTCGTTGCGAAAAATTCCGACGCGACTTCGTGGCACGAACTTTTGCACTAGTTCGGCCCGTTTTGCACCCAGTTTCGTAAGGCAACCAAACGGTCCCGAATGCACCCAAATAGTACGAAACGCACCAGAACATCAATTTAGGGTCCAATGGGGTGGATCGGGTGCACTCGTTGCGAAAAATTTCGACGCAAGTTCGTGGCACGAACTTTTGCACTAGTTCTGCCTGTTTTGCAACCTGTTTCGTAAGGCATCCAAATGGTCCCGAATGCACCCAAATAGTACGAAACGCACCAGAAGTCTGTTTAGGATCCAATAGGGTGGATCGGGGCATTCGTTGCGAATAATTTGGACGCGACCTCGTGGCACGAACTTTTGGACTAGTTCGGCCCGTTTTGCACTGAGTTTCGTAAGGCAACCAAACGGTCCCGAATGCACCCAAATAGTACGAAACGCACCAAAACATCAGTTTAGGGTCCAAGGGGTGGATCGGGTGCGTTCGTTGCGAAAAATTCCGATGCGACTTCGTGGCATGAACTTTTGCACTAGTTCGGCCCGTTTTGCACCGAGTTTCGTAAGGCAACCAAACGGTACCGAATGACCCCAAATAGTATGAAACGCACCAAAACATTAGTTTAGGGTCCAATGGGGTGGATCGAGGTGCGTTCGTTGTGAAAAATTCCGACGCGACTTCGTAGCACGAACTTTTGCACTAGTTCGGCCCGTTTTGCACCGAGTTTCGTAAGGCAACCAAACGGTCCCGAATGCACCCAAATAGTATGAAACGCATCAAAACATCAGCTTAGGGTCCAATGGGGTGGATCAGGTGCGTTTGTTGTGAAAAATTTCGACGCAAGTTCGTGGCACGAACTTTTGCACTAGTTCGGCCCGTTTTGCACCGAGTTTCGTAAGGCATCCAAACGGTCCCGAATGCACCCAAAAAGTACGAATCGCACCAGAACGTCAGTTTAGGGTCCAATGGGGTGGATCGGGTGCGTTCGTTATGAAAAATTCCAACGCGACTTCGTGGCACGAACTTTTGCACTAGATCGGCTCGTTTTGCACCGAGTTTTTAAGGCAACCAAACAGTCCCGAATGCACCCAAATAGTACGAAACGCACCAAAACATCAGTTTAGGGTCCAATGGGGTGGATCGGGTCCGTTCGTTGTAAGAAACTCCGACGCGACGTCGTGGCACGAGCTTTTGCACTAGTTCGGCCCATTTTGCACGGAGTTTCGTAAGGCAACCAAACGGTCACGAATGCAGCTAAATAGTACGAAACACACCAGAACGTCAGTTTAGAGTCTAAAGGGGTGGATCGGGTGCGTTCGTTGCGAATAATTCTGACGTGACCTCGTGGCACGAACTTTTGGACTAGTTCGGCCCGTTTTGCACTGAGTTTCATAAGGCAACCGAACGGTCCCGAATGCCCCCAAATAGTACGAAATGCACCAAAACATCAGTTTAGGGTCCAATGGGGTGGATCGGGTGCGTTCGTTGCGAAAAATTCCGACGCAAGTTCGTGGCATGACCTTTTGAAATAGTTCGACCCGTTTTGCACCGAGTTTCGTAAGGCAACCAAACGGTCCCGAATGCACCCAAATAGTATGAAATGCACCAAAACATCAGTTTAGGGTCCAATGGGGTGGATCAGGCGCGTTCGTTACGAAAAATTCCGACGTGACTTCGTGGCACGAACTTTTGCACTAGTTCGTCCCGTTTTGCACCGAGTTTCATAACGCATCCAAACGGTCCCGAATGCACCCAAATAGTATGAAACGCACCAAAACATCAGTTTAGGGTCCAATGGGGTGGATCCGGTGCGTTCGTTGCGAAAAATTCCGACGCGACTTCGTGGTACAAACTTTTGCACTAGTTCGGCCCATTTTGCACCGAGTTCGTAAGGCAACCAAACGGTCCCGAATGCACTCAAATAGTACGAAACTGCACCAGAACGTTAGTTTAGGGTCTAATGGAGTGGATCGGGTGTGTTCGTTGCGAATAATTCTGATGTGACCTCGTGGCACGAACTTTTGGACTAAATCGGGCCGTTTTGCACTGAGTTTCGTAAGGCAACCGAACGGTCCCGAATGCACCCAAATAGTACAAAATGCACCAAAACATCAGTTTAGCGTCCAATGGGGTGGATCGGGTGCGTTCGTTGCGAAAAATTCCGACGCGACTTCGTGGCACGAACTTTTGCACTAGTTCGGCCCGTTTTGCACCCAGTTTCGTAAGGCAACCAAACGGTCCCGAATGCACCCAAATAGTACGAAACACACCAGAACATCAATTTAGGGTCCAATGGGGTGGATCGGGTGCATTCGTTGCGAAAAATTTCGACGCAAGTTCGTGGCACGAACTTTTGCACTAGTTCTGCCTGTTTGCAACGAGTTTCGTAAGGCATCCAAACGGTCCCGAATGCACCCAAATAGTACGAAACGCACCAGAACGTCTGTTTAGGATCCAATAGGGTGGATCGGGGGGCATTCGTTGCGAATAATTCGGACGCGACCTCATGGCACGAACTTTTGGACTAGTTCGGCCGTTTTGCACTGAGTTTCGTAAGGCAACCAAACGGTCCCGAATGCAGCCCAAATAGTACGAAACGCACCAAAACATCAGTTTAGAGTCCAATGGGGTGGATCGGGTGCGTTCGTTGCGAAAAATTCCGATGCGACTTCGTGGCATGAACTTTTGCACTAGTTCGGCCCGTTTTGCACCGAGTTTCGTAAGGCAACCAAACGGTACCGAATGCACCCAAATAGTATGAAATGCACCAAAACATCAGTTTAGGGTCCAATGGGGTGGATCAGGCGCGTTCGTTACGAAAAATTCCGACGTCGACTTCGTGGCACGAACTTTTGCACTAGTTCGTCCCGTTTTGCACCGAGTTTCATAAGGCATCCAAACGGTCCCGAATGCACCCAAATAGTATGAAACGCACCAAACATCAGTTTAGGGTCCAATGGGGTGGATCCGGTGCGTTCGTTGCGAAAAATTCCGACGCGACTTCGTGGTACAAACTTTTGCACTAGTTCGGCCCATTTTGCACCGAGTTTCGTAAGGCAACCAAACGGTCCCGAATGCACTCAAATAGTACGAAACGCACCAGAACGTTAGTTTAGGGTCTAATGGAGTGGATCGGGTGTGTTCGTTGCGAATAATTCTGATGTGACCTCGTGGCACGAACTTTTGGACTAAATCGGGCCGTTTTGCACTGAGTTTCGTAAGGCAACCAAACGGTCCCGAATGCACCCAAATAGTACAAAATGCACCAAAACATCAGTTTAGCGTCCAATGGGGTGGATCGGGTGCGTTCGTTGCGAAAAATTCCGACGCGACTTCGTGGCACGAACTTTTGCACTAGTTCGGCCCGTTTTGCACCCAGTTTCGTAAGGCAACCAAACGGTCCCGAATGCACCCAAATAGTACGAAACGCACCAGAACATCAATTTAGGGTCCAATGGGGTGGATCGGGTGCATTCGTTGCGAAAAATTTCGACGCAAGTTCGTGGCACGAACTTTTGCACTAGTTCTGCCTGTTTTGCAACGAGTTTCGTAAGGCATCCAAACGGTCCCGAATGCACCCAAATAGTACGAAACGCACCAGAACGTCTGTTTAGGATCCAATAGGGTGGATCGGGGGCATTCGTTGCGAATAATTCGGACGCGACCTCGTGGCACGAACTTTTGGACTAGTTCGGCCCGTTTTGCACTGAGTTTCGTAAGGCAACCAAACGGTCCCGAATGCACCCAAATAGTACGAAACGCACCAAAACATCAGTTTAGGGTCCAATGGGGTGGATCGGGTGCGTTCGTTGCGAAAAATTCCGATGCGACTTCGTGGCATGAACTTTTGCACTAGTTCGGCCCCGTTTTGCACCGACTTTCGTAAGGCAACCAAACGGTACCGAATGACCCAAATAGTACGAAACGCACCAAAACATTAGTTTAGGGTCCAATGGGGTGGATCGGGTGCGTTCGTTGTGAAAAATTCCGACGCGACTTCGTGGCACGAACTTTTGCACTAGTTCGGCCCGTTTTGCACCGAGTTTCGTAAGGCAACCAAACGGTCCCGAATGCACCCAAATAGTACGAAACGCACCAAAACATCAGCTTAGGGTCCAATGGGGTGGATCAGGTGCGTTTGTTGTGAAAAAATTCGACGCAAGTTCGTGGCACGAACTTTTGCACTAGTTCGGCCCGTTTTGCACCGAGTTTCGTAAGGCATCCAAACGGTCCCGAAGGCACCCAAAAAGTATGAATCGCACCAGAACGTCAGTTTAGGGTCCAATGGGGTGGATCGGGTGCGTTCGTTATGAAAAATTCCAATGCGACTTCGTGGCACGAACTTTTGCACTAGTTCGGCTCGTTTTGCACCGAGTTTTTAAGGCAACCAAACAGTGCCGAATGCACCCAAATAGTACGAAACGCACCAAAACATCAGTTTAGGGTCCAATGGGGTGGATCGGGTCCGTTCGTTGTAAGAAACTCCGACGCGACGTCGTGGCACGAACTTTTGCACTAGTTCGGCCCATTTTGCACGGAGTTTCGTAAGGCAACCAAACGGTCACGAATGCAGCTAAATAGTACGAAACACACCAGAACGTCAGTATAGGGTCTAATGGGGTGGATCGGGTGCGTTCGTTGCAATAATTCTAACGTGACCTCGTGGCACGAACTTTTGGACTAGTTCGGCCCGTTTTGCACTGAGTTTCATAAGGCAACCGAACAGTCCTGAATGCCCCCAAATAGTACGAAATGCACCAAAACATCAGTTTAGGGTCCAATGGGGTGGATCGGGTGCGTTCGTTGCGAAAAATTCCGACGCAAGTTCGTGGCATGAACTTTTGAAATAGTTCGGCCCGTTTTGCACCGAGTTTCGTAAGGCAACCAAACGATCCCGAATGCACCCAAATAGTATGAAATGCACCAAAACATCAGTTTAGGGTCCAATGGGGTGGATCAGGCGCGTTCGTTACGAAAAATTCGGACGTGACTTCGTGGCACGAACTTTTGCACTAGTTCGACCCGTTTTGCACCGAGTTTCATAAGGCATCCAAACGGTCCCGAATGCACCCAAATAGTATGGAACGCACCAAAACATCAGTTTAGGGTCCAATGGGGTGGATCCGGTGCGTTCGTTGCGAAAAATTCCGACGCGACTTCGTGGTACAAACTTTTGCACTAGTTCGGCCCATTTTGCACCGAGTTTCGTAAGGCAACCAAACGGTCCTGAATGCACTCAAATAGTACGAAACGCACCAAAACGTTATTTTAGGGTCTAATGGGGTGGATCGGGTGTGTTCGTTGCGAATAATTCTGACGTGACCTCGTGGCACGAACTTTTGGACTAATTCGGGCCGTTTTGCACTGAGTTTCGTAAGGCAACCGAATGGTCCCGAATGCACCCAAATAGTACGAAATGCACCAAAACATCAGTTTAGCGTCCAATAGGGTGGATCGGGTGCGTTCGTTGCGAAAAATTCCGACGCGACTTCGTGGCACGAACTTTTGCACTAGTTCGGCCCGTTTTGCACCGAGTTTCGTAAGGCAACCAAACGGTCCCGAATGCACCCAAAGAGTACAAAACGCACCAGAACATCAATTTAGGGTCCAATGGGGTGGATCGGGTGCATTCGTTGCGAAAAATTTCGACGCAAGTTCGTGGCACGAACTTTTGCACTAGTTCGGCCCGTTTTGCACCCAGTTTCGTAAGGCAACCAAACGGTCCCGAATGCACCCAAATAGTACGAAACGCACCAGAACATCAATTTAGGGTCCAATGGGGTGGATCAGGTGCATTCGTTGCGAAAAATTTCGACGCAAGTTCGTGGCACGAACTTTTGCACTAGTTCTGCCTGTTTTGCACCGAGTTTCGTAAGGCATCCAAACGGTCCCGAATGCACCCAAATAGTACGAAACGCACCAAATGTCAGTTTAGGATCCAGTAGGGTGGATCGGGGGCATTCGTTGCGAATAATTCGGACGCGACCTCGTGGCACGAACTTTTGGACTAGTTCGGCCCGTTTTGCACTGAGTTTCGTAAGGCAACCAAACGGTCCCGAATGCACTCAAATAGTACGAAACGCACCAAAACATCAGTTTAGGGTCCAATGGGGTGGATCGGGTGCGTTCGTTGCGAAAAATTACGATGCGCCTTCGTGGCATGAACTTTTGCACTAGTTCGGCCCGTTTTGCACCGAGTTTCGTAAGGCAACCAAACGGTACCGAATGCACCCAAATAGTACGAAACGCACCAAAACATTAGTTTAGGGTCCAATGGGGTGGATCGGGTGCGTTCGTTGTGAAAAATTCCGACGCGACTTCGTAGCACGAACTTTTGCACTAGTTCGCCCCGTTTTGCACCGAGTTTCGTAAGGCAACCAAACGGTCCCGAATGCACCCAAATAGTACGAAACAGCACCAAAACATCAGCTTAGGGTCCAATGGGGTGGATCAGGTGCAGTTTGTTGTGAAAAATTTCGACGCAAGTTCGTGGCACGAACTTTTGCACTAGTTCGGCCCGTTTTGCACCGAGTTTCGTAAGGCATCCAAACGGTCCCGAATGCACCCAAAAAGTACGAATCGCACCAGAACGTCAGTTTAGGGTCCAATGGGGTGCATCGGGTGCGTTCGTTATGAAAAATTCCAACGCGACTTCGTGGCACGAACTTTTGCACTAGTTCGGCTCGTTTTGCACCGAGTTTTTAAGGCAACCAAACAGTCCCGAATGCACCCAAATAGTACGAAACGCACCAAAACATCAGTTTAGGGTCCAATGGGGTGGATCGGGTCCGTTCGTTGTAAGAAACTCCGACGCGACGTCGTGGCACGAGCTTTTGCACTAGTTCGGCCCATTTTGCACGGAGTTTCGTAAGGCAACAGAACTATCACGAATGCAGCTAAATAGTACGAAACACACCAGAACGTCAGTTTAGAGTCTAAAGGGGTGGATCGGGTGCGTTCGTTACGAATAATTCTGACGTGACCTCGTGGCACGAACTTTTGGACTAGTTCGGCCCGTTTTGCACTGAGTTTCATAAGGCAACCGAACGGTCCCGAATGCCCCCAAATAGTACGAAATGCACCAAAACATCAGTTTAGGGTCCAATGGGGTGGATCGGGTGCGTTCGTTGCGAAAAATTCCGACGCAAGTTCGTGGCATGAACTTTTGAAATAGTTCGGCCCGTTTTGCACCGAGTTTCGTAAGGCAACCAAACGGTCCCGAATGCTCCCAAATAGTATGAAATGCACCAAAACATCAGTTTAGGGTCCAATGGGGTGGATCAGGCGCGTTCGTTACGAAAAATTCCGATGTGACTTCGTGGCACGAACTTTTGCACTAGTTCGTCCCGTTTTGCACCGAGTTTCATAACGCATCCAAACGGTCCTGAATGCACCCAAATAGTATGAAACGCACCAAAACATCAGTTTAGGGTCCAATGGGGTGGATCCGGTGCGTTCGTTGCGAAAAATTCCGACGCGACTTCGTGGTACAAACTTTTGCACTAGTTCGGCCCATTTTGCACCGAGTTTCGTAAGGCAACCAAACGGTCCCGAATGCACTCAAATAGTACGAAACGCACCAGAACGTTAGTTTAGGGTCTAATGGAGTGGATCGGGTGTGTTCGTTGCGAATAATTCTGATGTGACCTCGTGGCACGAACTTTTGGACTAAATCGGGCCGTTTTGCACTGAGTTTCGTAAGGCAACCGAACGGTCCCGAATGCACCCAAATAGTACAAATGCACCAAAACATCAGTTTAGCGTCCAATGGGGTGGATCGGGTGCGTTCGTTGCGAAAAATTCCGACGCGACTTCGTGGCACGAACTTTTGCACTAGTTCGGCCCGTTTTGCACCCAGTTTCGTAAGGCAACCAAACGGTCCCGAATGCACCCAAATAGTACGAAACGCACCAGAACATCAATTTAGGGTCCAATGGGGGTGGATCGGGTGCATTCGTTGCGAAAAATTTCGACGCAAGTTCGTGGCACGAACTTTTGCACTAGTTCTGCCTGTTTTGCAACGAGTTTCGTAAGGCATCCAAACCGGTCCCGAATGCACCCAAATAGTACGAAACGCACCAAAACATCAGTTTAGGGTCCAATGGGGTGGATCCGGTGCGTTCGTTGCGAAAAATTCCGACGCGACTTCGTGGTACAAACTTTTGCACTAGTTCGGCCCATTTTTGCACCGAGTTTCGTAAGGCAACCAAACGGTCCCGAATGCACTCAAATAGTACGAAACGCACCAGAACGTTAGTTTAGGGTCTAATGGAGTGGATCGGGTGTGTTCGTTGCGAATAATTCTGATGTGACCTCGTGGCACGAACTTTTGGACTAAATCGGGCCGTTTTGCACTGAGTTTCGTAAGGCAACCGAACGGTCCCGAATGCACCCAAATAGTACAAAATGCACCAAAACATCAGTTTAGCGTCCAATGGGGTGGATCGGGTGCGTTCGTTGCGAAAAATTCCGACGCGACTTCGTGGCACGAACTTTTGCACTAGTTCGGCCCGTTTTGCACCCAGTTTCGTAAGGCAACCAAACGGTCCCGAATGCACCCAAATAGTACGAAACGCACCAGAACATCAATTTAGGGTCCAATGGGGTGGATCGGGTGCTTCGTTGCGAAAAATTTCGACGCAAGTTCGTGCACGAACTTTTGCACTAGTTCGCCTGTTTTGCAACGAGTTTCGTAAGGCATCCAAACGGTCCCGAATGCACCCAAATAGTACGAAACGCACCAAACGTCTGTTTAGGATCCAATAGGGTGGATCGGGGCATTCGTTGCGAATAATTCGACGCGACTCGTGGCACGAACTTTTGGACTAGTTCGCCCGTTTTGCACTGAGTTTCGTAAGGCAACCAAACGGTCCCGAATGCACCCAATAGTACGAAACGCACCAAAACATCAGTTTAGGGTCCAATGGGGTGGATCGGGTGCGTTCGTTGCGAAAATTCCGATGCGACTTCGTGGCATGAACTTTTGCACTAGTTCGGCCCGTTTTGCACGAGTTTCGTAAGGCAACCAAACGGTACCGAATGCACCCAAATAGTACGAAACGCACCAAACATCAGTTTAGGGCCAATGGGGTGGATCGGGTGCGTTCGTTGTGAAAATTCCGACGCGACTTCGTGGCACGAACTTTTGCACTAGTTCGGCCCGTTTTGCACCGAGTTTCGTAAGGCAACCAAACGGTCCCGAATGCACCCAAATAGTACGAAACGCACCAAAACATCAGCTTAGGGTCCAATGGGGTGGATCAGGTGCGTTTGTTGTGAAAAATTCGACGCGAAGTTCGTGGCACGAACTTTTGCACTAGTTCGGCCCGTTTTGCACCGAGTTTCGTAAGGCATCCCAAACGGTCCCGAAGGCACCCAAAAAGTATGAATCGCACCAGAACGTCAGTTTAGGGTCCAATGGGGTGGATCGGGTGCGTTCGTTATGAAAAATTCCAACGCGACTTCGTGGCACGAACTTTTGCACTAGTTCGGCTCGTTTTGCACCGAGTTTTTAAGGCAACCAAACAGTGCCGAATGCACCCAAATAGTACGAAACGCACCAAAACATCAGTTTAGGGTCCAATGGGGTGGATCAGGTGCGTTCGTTGTAGAAACTTCCGACGCGACGTCGTGGCACGAACTTTTGCACTAGTTCGGCCCGTTTTGCACGAGTTTCGTAAGGCAACCAAACGGTCACGAATGCAGCTAAATAGTACGAAACGCACCAGAACGTCAGTATAGGGTCTAATGGGGTGGATCCGGTGCGTTCGTTGCGAATAATTCTGACGTGACCTCGTGGCACGAACTTTTGGACTAGTTCGGCCGTTTTTGCACTGAGTTTCAGTAAGGCAACCGAACAGGTCCCTGAATGCCCCCAAATAGTACGAAATGCACCAAAACATCAGTTTAGGGTCCAATGGGGTGGATCGGGTGCTGTTCGTTGCGAAAAATTCCGACGCGACGTCGTGGCACGAACTTTTGACTAGTTCGGCCCGTTTTGCACCGAGTTTCGTAAGGCAACCGAACGGTCCCGAATGCACCCAAATAGTATGAACGCACCACAACATCAGTTTAGGGTCCAAATGGGGTGGATCAGGCCGTTCGTTACGAAAATATTCTGACGCGACTTCGTGGCACGACCTTTTGCACTAGTTCGGACCCGTTTTGCACCGAGTTTCATAAGGCATCAAACGGTCCCGAATGCACCCAAATAGTATGGAACGCACCAAAACATCAGTTTAGGGTCCAATGGGGTGGATCCGGTGCGTTCGTTGCGAAAAATTCCGACGCGACTTCGTGGTACAAACTTTTGCACTAGTTCGGCCCATTTTTGCACCGAGTTTCGTAAGGCAACCAAACGGTCCTGAATTGCACTCAAATATTACGTAAACGCACCAAAACGTTAGTTTTAGGGTCTAATGGGGTGGATCGGGTGTGTTCGTTGCGAATAATTCTGACGGTGACCTCGTGGCACGAACTTTGGACTAATCGGGCCGTTTTGCACTGAGTTTCGTAAGGCAACCGAATGGTCCCGAATGCAACCCAAATAGTACGAAATGCACCAAAACATCAGTTTAGCGTCCAAT
>NW_024376664.1:0-34130 GCF_016808335.1 Panicum virgatum
AACTCATGTTTTTGGTGCGTTGCATAGTGTTTGGCTGCATTTGGGACCATTTCGTAACTGCATGAAACTCGATGCAAAACAGGGTGAACTGGTGCAATTAATGCAAAGTTCGTGCCACGAAGTGACATTGGGGATTTTTCGCAACGAACGCACCCAATCCACTCCATTGGACGCTAAACTCATGTTTTGGTGCGTTTCATAGTGTTTGGCAGCATTTGGGATCGTTCATAGCTGCATCAAACTCGTTGCAAAATGGGGTCAACTGGTGCAATTAATGCATAAGTTCGTGCCACGAAGTCACGTCGGGATTTTTCGCAACGAACGCACCATTCCACCACATTGGACCCTAAACTCATGTTTTGGTGCGTTGCATTGTGTTTGGGTGCATTTGGGATCGTTTCATACTGAATGAAACTCGATGCAAAACAAGGAGAACCGGTGAATTAATGCAAAAGATCGCCGCGAAGTCACGTAATGTTTGGGTGCAATTGGGAATTTCGTAACTGCATGAAACTCGACGAAAAATAGGGTGCACGAAGTCACGTCGGGGATTTTTCGCAACGAACGCACCCAATCCACTGCATTGGACCATAAACTCATGTTTTGGTGCGTTGCGTAGTGTTTGGATGCATGTGGGATCGTTTCGTAACTGCATGAAACTCGATGCAAAACAGGTTGAACTGGTGCAATTAATGCAAAAGTTCGTGCTATAAAGTCACGTCGGTATTTCTCGCAACAAATGCACCCAATCCACTACATTGGACCCTAAACTCATGTTTTGGTGCGTTGCATAGTGTTTGGATGCATTTGGGATCATTTCGTAACTGCATGAAACTTGATGCAAAACAGGGTGAACTGGTGCAATTAATGCAAAAGTTCGTGCTACGAAGTGAAATCGGGATTTTTTGCAACAAAGGCACCCAATCCACTCCATTGGACCCTAAACTCATGTTTTGGTGCGTTGCATAGTGTTTGGCTGCATTTGGGATCGTTTCGTAACTGCATGAAACTCGATGCAAAATAGGGTGAACTGGTGCAATTAATGCAAAAGTTCATGTCACGAAGTAACATCGGGTTTTTTCGCAACGAACACACCCAATCCACTCCAGTGGACCCAAAACTCATGTTTTGGTGCGTTTCATAGTGTTTGTCAGCATTTGGGATCAGTTTCATAACTGCGTCAAACTCGTTGCAAATGGGGTCAACTGGTGCAATTAATGCATAAGTTCGTGCCACGAAGTCCACGTCGGGATTTTTCGCAATGAACACACCCAATCCACCACATTGGACCCTAAACTCATGTTTTGGTGCGTTGCATAGTGTTTGGCTGCATTTGGGACCATTTCGTAACTGCATGAAACTCGATGCAAAACAGGGTGAACTGGTGCAATTAATGCAAAAGTTCGTGCCACGAAGTGACATTGGGATTTTTCGCAACGAACGCACCCAATCCACTCCATTGGACGCTAAACTCATGTTTTGGTGCGTTTCATAGTGTTTGGCAGCATTTGGGATCGTTTCAATAGCTGCATCAAACTCGTTGCAAAATGGGGTCAACTAGGTGCAATTAATGCATAAGTTCGTGCCACGAAGTCACGTCGGGATTTTTCGTAACGAACGCACCAGTCCATCCACATTGGACCCTAAACTCATGTTTTGGTGCGTTTCATTGTGTTTGGGTGCATTTGGGATCGTTTCATTACTGAATGAAACTCGATGCAAAACAGGGTGAACCGGTGCAATTAATGCAAAAGATCGTGCCGCGAAGTCACGTCGGGATTTTTTTACAACGAATGCACCCAATCCACTCCATTGGACCCTAAACTCATGTTTTGGAGCGTTGCATAGTGTTTGGGTGCAATTGGGAAAGTTTCGTAACTGCATGAAACTCGACGAAAAATAGGGTGCCACGAAGTCACGTCGGGATTTTTCGCAACGAACGCACCCAATCCACTGCATTGGACCATAAACTCATGTTTTGGTGCGTTGCCTAGTGTTTGGATGCATTTGGGATCGTTTTGTAACTGCATGAAACTCGATGCAAAACAGGTTGAACTGGTGCAATTAATGCAAAAGTTCGTGCCATGAAGTCACGTCGGGATTTCTCGCAACAAATGCACCCAATCCACTGCATTGGACCCTAAACTCATGTTTTGGTGCGTTGCATAGTGTTTGGACGCATTTGGGATCATTTCGTAACTGCATGAAACTCGATGCAAAACAGGGTGAACTGGTACAATTAATGCAAAAGTTCGTGCCACGAAGTGAAATCGGGATTTTTTTACAACAAAGGCACCCAATCCACTCTATTGTACCCTAAACTCATGTTTTGGTGCGTTGCATAGTGTTTGGCTGCATTTGGGATCGTTTCGTAACTGCATGAAATTCGATGCAAAATAGGGTGAACTGGTGCAATTAATGCAAAAGTTCATGTCACAAAGTAACATCGGGTTTTTTCGCAACGAACACACCCAATCCACTCCATTGGACCCAAAACTCATGTTTGGTGCGTTTCATAGTGTTTGTCAGCATTTGGGATCGTTTCATAACTGCGTCAAACTCGTTGCAAAATGGGGTCAACTGGTGCAATTAATGCATAAGTTTGTGCCACGAAATCACGTCGGGATTTTTCGCAATGAACACACCCAATCCACCACATTGGACCCTAAACTCATGTTTTGGTGCGTTGCATAGTGTTTGGCTGCATTTGGGACCATTTCGTAACTGCATGAAACTCGATGCAAAACAGGGTGAACTGGTGCAATTAATGCAAAAGTTCGTGCCACGAAGTGACATTGGGATTTTTCGCAACGAACGCACCCAATCCACTCCATTGGACGCTAAACTCATGTTTTGGTGCGTTTCATAGTGTTTGGCAGCATTTGGGATCGTTTCATAGCTGCATCAAACTCGTTGCAAAATGGGGTCAACTGGTGCAATTAATGCATAAGTTCGTGCCACGAAGTCACGTCGGGATTTTTCGCAACGAACGCACCAGTCCACCACATTGGACCCTAAACTCATGTTTTGGTGCGTTGCATTGTGTTTGGGTGCATTTGGGATCGTTTCATTACTGAATGAAACTCGATGCAAAACAAGGAGAACCGGTGCAATTAATGCAAAAGATCGTGCCGCGAAGTCACGTCGGGATATGTTTGGGTGCAATTGGGAAAGTTTCGTAACTGCATGAAACTCGACGAAAAATAGGGTGGCACGAAGTCACGTCGGGATTTTTCGCAACGAACGCACCCAATCCACTGCATTGGACCATAAACTCATGTTTTGGTGCGTTGCGTAGTGTTTGGATGCATTTGGGATCGTTTCGTAACTGCATGAAACTCGATGCAAAACAGGTTGAACTGGTGCAATTAATGCAAAAGTTCGTGCTATAAAGTCACGTCGGTATTTCTCGCAACAAATGCACCCAATCCACTACATTGACCCTAAACTCATGTTTTGGTGCGTTGCATAGTGTTTGGATGCATTTGGGATCATTTCGTAACTGCATGAAACTTGATGCAAAACAGGGTGAACTTGTGCAATTAATGCAAAAGTTCGTGCTACGAAGTGAAATCGGGATTTTTTGCAACAAAGGCACCCAATCCACTCCATTGGACCCTAAACTCATGTTTTGGTGCGTTGCATAGTGTTTGGCTGCATTTGGGATCGTTTCGTAACTGCATGAAACTCGATGCAAAACAGGGTGAACTGGTGCAATTAATGCAAAAGTTCATGTCACGAAGTAACATCGGGTTTTTTCGCAACGAACACTCCCAATCCACTCCATTGGACCCAAAACTCATGTTTTGGTGCGTTTCATAGTGTTTGTCAGCATTTGGGATCATTTCATAACTGCGTCAAACTCGTTGCAAATTGGGGTCAACTGGTGCAATTAATGCATAAGTTCGTGCCACGAAGTCACGTCGGGATTTTTCGCAATGAACGCACCCAATCCACCACATTGGACCCTAAACTCATGTTTTGGTGCGTTGCATAGTGTTTGGCTGCATTTGGGACCATTTCGTAACTGCATGAAACTCGATCCAAAACAGGGTGAACTGGTGCAATTAATGCAAAAGTTCGTGCCACGAAGTGACATTGGGATTTTTCGCAACGAACGCACCCAATCCACTCCATTGGACGCTAAACTCATGTTTTGGTGCGTTTCATAGTGTTTGGCAGCATTTGGGATCGTTTCATAGCTGCATCAAACTCGTTGCAAAATGGGGTCAACTGGTGCAATTAATGCATAAGTTCGTGCCACGAAGTCACGTCGGGATTTTTCGCAACGAACGCACCAGTCCACCACATTGGACCCTAAACTCATGTTTTGGTGCGTTGCATAGTGTTTGGGTGCATTTGGGATTCTTTCCTAACTGCATGAAACTCGATGCAAAACAGGGTGAATTGGTGCAATTAATGCCAAAGTTCGTGCCACGAAGTCACGACGGGATTTTTCACAACGAACGCACCCAATCCACTCCATTTTACCCTAAACTCATGTTTTGGTGCGTTGCATTGTGTTTGGGTGTATTTGGGATCGTTTCATAACTGAATGAAACTCGATGCAAAACAGGGTGAACCGGTGCAATTAATGCAAAAGATCGTGCCAGCGAAGTCACGTCGGGATTTTTCGCAACTAATGCACCCAATCCACTCCATTGGACCCTAAACTCATGTTTTGGAGCGTTGCATAGTGTTTGAGGTGCAATTGGGAAAGTTTCGTAACTGCATGAAACTCGACGAAAAATAGGGTGCCACGAAGTCACGTCGGGATTTTTCGCAACGAACGCACCCAATCCACTGCATTAGACCATAAACTCATGTTTTGGTGCGTTGCGTAGTGTTTGGATGCATTTGGGATCGTTTCGTAACTGACATGAAACTCGATGCAAAATAGGTTGAACTGGTGCAATTAATGCAAAAGTTAGTGCCATGAAGTCACGTCGGGATTTCTCGCAACAAATGTACCCAATCCACTCATTGGACCCTAAACTCATGTTTTGGTGCGTTGCATAGTGTTTGGACTGCATTTGGGATCATTTCGTAACTGCATGAAACTCGATGCAAAACAGGGTGAACTGGTGCAATTAATGCAAAAGTTCGTGCCACGAAGGGAAATCGGGATTTTTTCGCAACAAACGCACCCAATCCACTCCATTGGACCCTAAACTCATGTTTTGGTGCGTTGCATAGTGTTTGGCTGCATTTGGGATCGTTTCGTAACTGCATGAAACTCGATGCAAAACAGGGTGAACTGGTGCAATTAATGCAAAAGTTCATGTCACGAAGTAACATCGGGTTTTTTCGCAACGAACACACCCAATCCACTCCATTGGACCCAAAACTCATGTTTTGGTGCGTTTCATAGTGTTTGTCAGCATTTGGGATCGTTTCATAACTGCGTCAAACTCGTTGCAAATTGGGGTCAACTGGTGCAATTAATGCATAAGTTCGTGCCACGAAGTCACGTCGGGATTTTTCGCAATGAACACACCCAATCCACCACATTGGACCCTAAACTCATGTTTTGGTGCGTTGCATAGTGTTTGGCTGCATTTGGGACCATTTCGTAACTGCATGAAACTCGATGCAAAACAGGGTGAACTGGTGCAATTAATGCAAAAGTTCGTGCCACGAAGTGACATTGGGATTTTTCGCAACGAACGCACCCAATCCACTCCATTGGACGCTAAACTCATGTTTTGGTGCGTTTCATAGTGTTTGGCAGCATTTGGGATCGTTTCATAACTGCATCAAACTCGTTGCAAAATGGGGTCAACTGGTGCAATTAATGCATAAGTTCGTGCCACGAAGTCACGTCGGGATTTTGCGCAACGAACGCACCCAATCCACCACATTGGACCCTAAACTCATGTTTTGGTGCGTTGCATAGTGTTTGGGTGCATTTGGGATTGTTTCCTAACTGCATGAAACTCGATGCAAAATAGGGTGAACTGGTGCAATTAATGCAAAAGTTCGTGCCACGAAGTCACGCCGGGATTTTTCACAACGAACGCACCCAATCCACTCCATTCTACCCTAAACTCATGTTTTGGTGCGTTGCATTGTGTTGGGTGCATTTGGGATCGTTTCATAACTGCATGAAACTCGATGCAAAACAGGGAGAACCGGTGCAATTAATGCAAAAGATCGTGCCGCGAAGTCACGTCGGGATTTTTCGCAATGAATGCACCCAATCCACTCCATTGGACCCTAAACTCATGTTTTGGAGCGTTGCATAATGTTTGGGTGCAATTGGGAAAGTTTCGTAACTGCATGAAACTCGACGAAAAATAGGGTGCCACGAAGTCACGTCGGGATTTTTCGCAACGAACGCACCCAATCCACTGCATTGGACCATAAACTCATGTTTTGGTGCGTTGCGTAGTGTTTGGATGCATTTGGGATCGTTTCGTAACTGCATGAAACTCGATGCAAAACAGGTTGAACTGGTGCAATTAATGCAAAAGTTCGTGCTATAAAGTCACGTCGGTATTTCTCGCAACAAATGCACCCAATCCACTACATTGGACCCTAAACTCATGTTTTGGTGCGTTGCATAGTGTTTGGATGCATTTGGGATCATTTCGTAACTGCATCAAACTTGATGCAAAACAGGGTGAACTGGTGCAATTAATGCAAAAGTTCGTGCTACGAAGTGAAATCGGGATTTTTGCAACAAAGGCACCCAATCCACTCCATTGGACCCTAAACTCATGTTTTGGTGCGTTGCATAGTGTTTGGCTGCATTTGGGATCGTTTCGTAACTGCATGAAACTCGATGCAAAACAGGGTGAACTGGTGCAATTAATGCAAAAGTTCATGTCACGAAGTAACATCGGGTTTTTTCGCAACGAACACTCCCAATCCACTCCATTGGACCCAAAACTCATGTTTTGGTGCGTTTCATAGTGTTTGTCAGCATTTGGGATCATTTCATAACTGCGTCAAACTCGTTGCAAATTGGGGTCAACTGGTGCAATTAATGCATAAGTTCGTGCCACGAAGTCACGTCGGGATTTTTCGCAATGAACGCACCCAATCCACCACATTGGACCCTAAACTCATGTTTTGGTGCGTTGCATAGTGTTTGGCTGCATTTGGGACCATTTCGTAACTGCATGAAACTCGATCCAAAACAGGGTGAACTGGTGCAATTAATGCAAAAGTTCGTGCCACGAAGTGACATTGGGATTTTTCGCAACGAACGCACCCAATCCACTCCATTGGACGCTAAACTCATGTTTTGGTGCGTTTCATAGTGTTTGGCAGCATTTGGGATCGTTTCATAGCTGCATCAAACTCGTTGCAAAATGGGGTCAACTGGTGCAATTAATGCATAAGTTCGTGCCACGAAGTCACGTCGGGATTTTTCGCAACGAACGCACCAGTCCACCACATTGGACCCTAAACTCATGTTTTGGTGCGTTGCATAGTGTTTGGGTGCATTTGGGATTCTTTCCTAACTGCATGAAACTCGATGCAAAACAGGGTGAATTGGTGCAATTAATGCCAAAGTTCGTGCCACGAAGTCACGACGGGATTTTTCACAACGAACGCACCCAATCCACTCCATTTTACCCTAAACTCATGTTTTGGTGCGTTGCATTGTGTTTGGGTGTATTTGGGATCGTTTCATAACTGAATGAAACTCGATGCAAAACAGGGTGAACCGGTGCAATTAATGCAAAAGATCGTGCCACGAAGTCACGTCGGGATTTTTCGCAACTAATGCACCCAATCCACTCCATTGGACCCTAAACTCATGTTTTGGAGCGTTGCATAGTGTTTGAGTGCAATTGGGAAATTTTCGTAACTGCATGAAACTCGACGAAAAACAGGGTGCCACGAAGTCACGTCGGGATTTTTCGCAACGAACGCACCCAATCCACTGCATTAGACCCAAAACTCATGTTTTGGTGCGTTGCGTAGTGTTTGGATGCATTTGGGATCGTTTCGTAACTACATGAAACTCGATGCAAAATAGGTTGAACTGGTGCAATTAATGCAAAAGTTAGTGCCATGAAGTCACGTCGGGATTTCCCGCAACAAATGTACCCAATCCACTCCATTGGACCCTAAACTCATGTTTTGGTGCGTTGCATAGTGTTTGGCTGCATTTGGGATCATTTCGTAACTGCATGAAACTCGATGCAAAACAGGGTGAACTGGTGCAATTAATGCAACAGTTTCGTGCCACGAAGTCACGGGATTTTTCACAACGAACGCACCCAATCCACTCCATTCTACCCTAAACTCATGTTTTGGTGCGTTTGCATTGTGTTTGGGTGCATTTGGGATCGTTTCATAACTGCATGAAACTCGATGCAAAGCAGGGAACTGGTGCAATTAATGCAAAAGATCGTGCCACGAAGTCACGTCGGGATTTTTCGCAATGAATGCACCCAATCCACTCCATTGGACCCTAAACTCATGTTTTGGAGCGTTGCATAGTTTGGGTGCAATTGGGAATTTCGTAACTGCATGAAACTCGACGAAAAATAGGGTGCCACGAAGTCACGTCGGGATTTTTCGCAACGAACGCACCCAATCCACTTTGGACCATAACTCATGTTTTGGTGCGTTGCGTAGTGTTTGGATGCATTTGGGATCGTTTCGTAACTGCATGAAACTCGATGCAAAACAGGTGAACTGGTGCAATTAATGCAAAAGTTCGTGCTATAAAGTCACGTCGGTATTTCTCGCAACAAATGCACCCAATCCACTACATTGGACCCTAAACTCATGTTTTGGTGCGTTGCATAGTGTTTGGATGCATTTGGGATCATTTCGTAACTGCATGAAACTTGATGCAAAACAGGGTGAACTTGTGCAATTAATGCAAAAGTTCGTGCCACGAAGTGACATTGGGATTTTTCGCAACGAACGCACCCAATCCACTCCATTGGACGCTAAACTCATGTTTTGGTGCGTTTCATAGTGTTTGGCAGCATTTGGGATCGTTTCATAACTGCATCAAACTCGTTGCAAAATGGGGTCAACTGGTGCAATTAATGCATAAGTTCGTGCCACGAAGTCACGTCGGGATTTTGCGCAACGAACGCACCCAATCCACCACATTGGACCCTAAACTCATGTTTCGGTGCGTTGCATAGTGTTTGGGTGCATTTGGGATTGTTTCCTAACTGCATGAAACTCGATGCAAAATAGGGTGAACTGGTGCAATTAATGCAAAAGTTCGTGCCACGAAGTCACGCCGGGATTTTTCACAACGAACGCACCCAATCCACTCCATTCTACCCTAAACTCATGTTTTGGTGCGTTGCATTGTGTTTGGGTGCATTTGGGATCGTTTCATAACTGCATGAAACTCGATGCAAAACAGGGAGAACCGGTGCAATTAATGCAAAGGATCGTGCCGCGAAGTCACGTCGGGATTTTTCGCAATGAATGCACCCAATCCACTCCATTGGACAATAAACTCATGTTTTGGAGCGTTGCATAATGTTTGGGTGCAATTGGGAAAGTTTCGTAACTGCATGAAACTCGACGAAAAATAGGGTGCCACGAAGTCACGTCGGGATTTTTCGCAACGAACGCACCCAATCCACTGCATTGGACCATAAACTCATGTTTTGGTGCGTTGCGTAGTGTTTGGATGCATTTGGGATCGTTTCGTAACTGCATGAAACTCGATGCAAAACAGGTTGAACTGGTGCAATTAATGCAAAAGTTCGTGCTATAAAGTCACGTCGGTATTTCTCGCAACAAATGCACCCAATCCACTACATTGGACCCTAAACTCATGTTTTGGTGCGTTGCATAGTGTTTGGATGCATTTGGGATCATTTCGTAACTGCATCAAACTTGATGCAAAACAGGGTGAACTTGTGCAATTAATGCAAAAGTTCGTGCTACGAAGTGAAATCGGGAATTTTTGCAACAAAGGCACCCAATCCACTCCATTGGACCCTAAACTCATGTTTTGGTGCGTTGCATAGTGTTTGGCTGCATTTGGGATCGTTTCGTAACTGCATGAAACTCGATGCAAAACAGGGTGAACTGGTGCAATTAATGCAAAAGTTCATGTCACGAAGTAACATCGGGTTTTTTCGCAACGAACACTCCCAATCCACTCCATTGGACCCAAAACTCATGTTTTGGTGCGTTTCATAGTGTTTGTCAGCATTTGGGATCATTTCATAACTGCGTCAAACTCGTTGCAAATTGGGGTCAACTGGTGCAATTAATGCATAAGTTCGTGCCACGAAGTCACGTCGGGATTTTTCGCAATGAACGCACCCAATCCACCACATTGGACCCTAAACTCATGTTTTGGTGCGTTGCATAGTGTTTGGCTGCATTTGGGACCATTTCGTAACTGCATGAAACTCGATCCAAAACAGGGTGAACTGGTGCAATTAATGCAAAAGTTCGTGCCACGAAGTGACATTGGGATTTTTCGCAACGAACGCACCCAATCCACTCCATTGGACGCTAAACTCATGTTTTGGTGCGTTTCATAGTGTTTGGCAGCATTTGGGATCGTTTCATAGCTGCATCAAACTCGTTGCAAAATGGGGTCAACTGGTGCAATTAATGCATAAGTTCGTGCCACGAAGTCACGTCGGGATTTTTCGCAACGAACGCACCAGTCCACCACATTGGACCCTAAACTCATGTTTTGGTGCGTTGCATAGTGTTTGGGTGCATTTGGGATTCTTTCCTAACTGCATGAAACTCGATGCAAAACAGGGTGAATTGGTGCAATTAATGCCAAAGTTTGGGCCACAAAGTCACGACGGGATTTTTCACAACGAACGCACCCAATCCACTCCATTTTACCCTAAACTCATGTTTTCGTGCGTTGCATTGTGTTTGGGTGTATTTGGGATCGTTTCATAACTGAATGAAACTCGATGCAAAACAGGGTGAACCGGTGCAATTAATGCAAAAGATCGTGCCATGAAGTCACGTCGGGATTTTTCGCAACTAATGCACCCAATCCACTCCATTGGACCCTAAACTCATGTTTTGGAGCGTTGCATAGTGTTTGAGTGCAATTGGGAAATTTTCGTAACTGCATGAAACTCGACGAAAAACAGGGTGCCACGAAGTCACGTCGGGATTTTTCGCAACGAACGCACCCAATCCACTGCATTAGACCCAAAACTCATGTTTTGGTGCGTTGCGTAGTGTTTGGATGCATTTGGGATCGTTTCGTTACTACATGAAACTCGATGCAAAATAGGTTGAACTGGTGCAATTAATGCAAAAGTTAGTGCCATGAAGTCACGTCGGGATTTCCCGCAACAAATGTACCCAATCCACTCCATTGGACCCTAAACTCATGTTTTGGTGCGTTGCATAGTGTTTGGCTGCATTTGGGATCATTTCGTAACTGCATGAAACTCGATGCAAAACAGGGTGAACTGGTGCAATTAATGCAACAGTTCGTGCCACGAAGTCACGCCGGGATTTTTCACAACGAACGCACCCAATCCACTCCATTCTACCCTAAACTCATGTTTTGGTGCGTTGCATTGTGTTTGGGTGCATTTGGGATCGTTTCATAACTGCATGAAACTCGATGCAAAGCAGGGAGAACCGGTGCAATTAATGCAAAAGATCGTGCCGCGAAGTCACGTCGGGATTTTTCGCAATGAATGCACCCAATCCACTCCATTGGACCCTAAACTCATGTTTTGGAGCGTTGCATAATGTTTGGGTGCAATTGGGAAAGTTTCGTAACTGCATGAAACTCGACGAAAAATAGGGTGCCACGAAGTCACGTCGGGATTTTTCGCAACGAACGCACCCAATCCACTGCATTGGACCATTAACTCATGTTTTGGTGCGTTGCGTAGTGTTTGGATGCATTTGGGATCGTTTCGTAACTGCATGAAACTCGATGCAAAACAGGTTGAACTGGTGCAATTAATGCAAAAGTTTGTGCTATAAAGTCACGTCGGTATTTCTCGCAACAAATGCACCCAATCCACTACATTGGACCCTAAACTCATGTTTTGGTGCGTTGCATAGTGTTTGGATGCATTTGGGATCATTTCGTAACTGCATCAAACTTGATGCAAAACAGGGTGAACTTGTGCAATTAATGCAAAAGTTCGTGCTACGAAGTGAAATCGGGAATTTTTGCAACAAAGGCACCCAATCCACTCCATTGGACCCTAAACTCATGTTTTGGTGCGTTGCATAGTGTTTGGCTGCATTTGGGATCGTTTCGTAACTGCATGAAACTCGATGCAAAACAGGGTGAACTGGTGCAATTAATGCAAAAGTTCATGTCACGAAGTAACATCGGGTTTTTTCGCAACGAACACTCCCAATCCACTCCATTGGACCCAAAACTCATGTTTTGGTGCGTTTCATAGTGTTTGTCAGCATTTGGGATCATTTCATAACTGCGTCAAACTCGTTGCAAATTGGGGTCAACTGGTGCAATTAATGCATAAGTTCGTGCCACGAAGTCACGTCGGGATTTTTCGCAATGAACGCACCCAATCCACCACATTGGACCCTAAACTCATGTTTTGGTGCGTTGCATAGTGTTTGGCTGCATTTGGGACCATTTCGTAACTGCATGAAACTCGATCCAAAACAGGGTGAACTGGTGCAATTAATGCAAAAGTTCGTGCCACGAAGTGACATTGGGATTTTTCGCAACGAACGCACCCAATCCACTCCATTGGACGCTAAACTCATGTTTTGGTGCGTTTCATAGTGTTTGGCAGCATTTGGGATCGTTTCATAGCTGCATCAAACTCGTTGCAAAATGGGGTCAACTGGTGCAATTAATGCATAAGTTCGTGCCACGAAGTCACGTCGGGATTTTTCGCAACGAACGCACCAGTCCACCACATTGGACCCTAAACTCATGTTTTGGTGCGTTGCATAGTGTTTGGGTGCATTTGGGATTCTTTCCTAACTGCATGAAACTCGATGCAAAACAGGGTGAATTGGTGCAATTAATGCCAAAGTTCGTGCCACGAAGTCACGACGGGATTTTTCACAACGAACGCACCCAATCCACTCCATTTTACCCTAAACTCATGTTTTGGTGCGTTGCATTGTGTTTGGGTGTATTTGGGATCGTTTCATAACTGAATGAAACTCGATGCAAAACAGGGTGAACCGGTGCAATTAATGGAAAAGATCGTGCCACGAAGTCACGTCGGGATTTTTCGCAACTAATGCACTCAATCCACTCCATTGGACCCTAAACTCATGTTTTGGAGCGTTGCATAGTGTTTGAGTGCAATTGGGAAATTTTCGTAACTGCATGAAACTCGACGAAAAACAGGGTGCCACGAAGTCACGTCGGGATTTTTCGCAACGAACGCACCCAATCCACTGCATTAGACCCAAAACTCATGTTTTGGTGCGTTGCGTAGTGTTTGGATGCATTTGGGATCGTTTCGTAACTACATGAAACTCGATGCAAAATAGGTTGAACTGGTGCAATTAATGCAAAAGTTAGTGCCATGAAGTCACGTCGGGATTTCCCGCAACAAATGTACCCAATCCACTCCATTGGACCCTAAACTCATGTTTTGGTGCGTTGCATAGTGTTTGGCTGCATTTGGGATCATTTCGTAACTGCATGAAACTCGATGCAAAACAGGGTGAACTGGTGCAATTAATGCAATAGTTCGTGCCACGAAGGGAAATCGGGATTTTTCGCAACAAACGCACCCAATCCACTCCATTGGACCCTAAACTCATGTTTTGGTGCGTTGCATAGTGTTTGGCTGCATTTGTGATCGTTTCGTAACTGCATGAAACTCGATGCAAAACAGGGTGAACTGGTGCAATTAATGCAAAAGTTCATGTCACGAAGTAACATCGGGTTTTTTCGCAACGAACACACCCAATCCACTCCATTGGACCCAAAACTCATGTTTTGGTGCGTTTCATAGTGTTTGTCAGCATTTGGGATCATTTCATAACTGCGTCAAACTCGTTGCAAATTGGGGTCAACTGGTGCAATTAATGCATAAGTTCGTGCCACGAAGTCACGTCGGGATTTTTCGCAATGAACGCACCCAATCCACCACATTGGACCCTAAACTCATGTTTTGGTGCGTTGCATAGTGTTTGGCTGCATTTGGGACCATTTCGTAACTGCATGAAACTCGATGCAAAACAGGGTGAACTGGTGCAATTAATGCAAAAGTTCGTGCCACGAAGTGACATTGGGATTTTTCGCAACGAACGCACCCAATCCACTCCATTGGACGCTAAACTCATGTTTTGGTGCGTTTCATAGTGTTTGGCAGCATTTGGGATCGTTTCATAACTGCATCAAACTCGTTGCAAAATGGGGTCAACTGGTGCAATTAATGCAACAGTTCGTGCCACGAAGTCACGCCGGGATTTTTCACAACGAACGCACCCAATCCACTCCATTCTACCCTAAACTCATGTTTTGGTGCGTTGCATTGTGTTTGGGTGCATTTGGGATCGTTTCATAACTGCATGAAACTCGATGCAAAACAGGGAGAACCGGTGCAATTAATGCAAAAGATCGTGCCGCGAAGTCACGTCGGGATTTTTCGCAATGAATGCACCCAATCCACTCCATTGGACCCTAAACTCATGTTTTGGAGCGTTGCATAATGTTTGGGTGCAATTGGGAAAGTTTCGTAACTGCATGAAACTCGACGAAAAATAGGGTGCCACGAAGTCACGTCGGGATTTTTCGCAACGAACGCACCCAATCCACTGCATTGGACCATTAACTCATGTTTTGGTGCGTTGCGTAGTGTTTGGATGCATTTGGGATCGTTTCGTAACTGCATGAAACTCGATGCAAAACAGGTTGAACTGGTGCAATTAATGCAAAAGTTTGTGCTATAAAGTCACGTCGGTATTTCTCGCAACAAATGCACCCAATCCACTACATTGGACCCTAAACTCATGTTTTGGTGCGTTGCATAGTGTTTGGATGCATTTGGGATCATTTCGTAACTGCATCAAACTTGATGCAAAACAGGGTGAACTTGTGCAATTAATGCAAAAGTTCGTGCTACGAAGTGAAATCGGGAATTTTTGCAACAAAGGCACCCAATCCACTCCATTGGACCCTAAACTCATGTTTTGGTGCGTTGCATAGTGTTTGGCTGCATTTGGGATCGTTTCGTAACTGCATGAAACTCGATGCAAAACAGGGTGAACTGGTGCAATTAATGCAAAAGTTCATGTCACGAAGTAACATCGGGTTTTTTCGCAACGAACACTCCCAATCCACTCCATTGGACCCAAAACTCATGTTTTGGTGCGTTTCATAGTGTTTGTCAGCATTTGGGATCATTTCATAACTGCGTCAAACTCGTTGCAAATTGGGGTCAACTGGTGCAATTAATGCATAAGTTCGTGCCACGAAGTCACGTCGGGATTTTTCGCAATGAACGCACCCAATCCACCACATTGGACCCTAAACTCATGTTTTGGTGCGTTGCATAGTGTTTGGCTGCATTTGGGACCATTTCGTAACTGCATGAAACTCGATCCAAAACAGGGTGAACTGGTGCAATTAATGCAAAAGTTCGTGCCACGAAGTGACATTGGGATTTTTCGCAACGAACGCACCCAATCCACTCCATTGGACGCTAAACTCATGTTTTGGTGCGTTTCATAGTGTTTGGCAGCATTTGGGATCGTTTCATAGCTGCATCAAACTCGTTGCAAAATGGGGTCAACTGGTGCAATTAATGCATAAGTTCGTGCCACGAAGTCACGTCGGGATTTTTCGCAACGAACGCACCAGTCCACCACATTGGACCCTAAACTCATGTTTTGGTGCGTTGCATAGTGTTTGGGTGCATTTGGGATTCTTTCCTAACTGCATGAAACTCGATGCAAAACAGGGTGAATTGGTGCAATTAATGCCAAAGTTCGTGCCACGAAGTCACGACGGGATTTTTCACAACGAACGCACCCAATCCACTCCATTTTACCCTAAACTCATGTTTTCGTGCGTTGCATTGTGTTTGGGTGTATTTGGGATCGTTTCATAACTGAATGAAACTCGATGCAAAACAGGGTGAACCGGTGCAATTAATGCAAAAGATCGTGCCATGAAGTCACGTCGGGATTTTTCGCAACTAATGCACCCAATCCACTCCATTGGACCCTAAACTCATGTTTTGGAGCGTTGCATAGTGTTTGAGTGCAATTGGGAAATTTTCGTAACTGCATGAAACTCGACGAAAAACAGGGTGCCACGAAGTCACGTCGGGATTTTTCGCAACGAACGCACCCAATCCACTGCATTAGACCCAAAACTCATGTTTTGGTGCGTTGCGTAGTGTTTGGATGCATTTGGGATCGTTTCGTTACTACATGAAACTCGATGCAAAATAGGTTGAACTGGTGCAATTAATGCAAAAGTTAGTGCCATGAAGTCACGTCGGGATTTCCCGCAACAAATGTACCCAATCCACTCCATTGGACCCTAAACTCATGTTTTGGTGCGTTGCATAGTGTTTGGCTGCATTTGGGATCATTTCGTAACTGCATGAAACTCGATGCAAAACAGGGTGAACTGGTGCAATTAATGCAACAGTTCGTGCCACGAAGTCACGCCGGGATTTTTCACAACGAACGCACCCAATCCACTCCATTCTACCCTAAACTCATGTTTTGGTGCGTTGCATTGTGTTTGGGTGCATTTGGGATCGTTTCATAACTGCATGAAACTCGATGCAAAGCAGGGAGAACCGGTGCAATTAATGCAAAAGATCGTGCCGCGAAGTCACGTCGGGATTTTTCGCAATGAATGCACCCAATCCACTCCATTGGACCCTAAACTCATGTTTTGGAGCGTTGCATAATGTTTGGGTGCAATTGGGAAAGTTTCGTAACTGCATGAAACTCGACGAAAAATAGGGTGCCACGAAGTCACGTCGGGATTTTTCGCAACGAACGCACCCAATCCACTGCATTGGACCATTAACTCATGTTTTGGTGCGTTGCGTAGTGTTTGGATGCATTTGGGATCGTTTCGTAACTGCATGAAACTCGATGCAAAACAGGTTGAACTGGTGCAATTAATGCAAAAGTTTGTGCTATAAAGTCACGTCGGTATTTCTCGCAACAAATGCACCCAATCCACTACATTGGACCCTAAACTCATGTTTTGGTGCGTTGCATAGTGTTTGGATGCATTTGGGATCATTTCGTAACTGCATCAAACTTGATGCAAAACAGGGTGAACTTGTGCAATTAATGCAAAAGTTCGTGCTACGAAGTGAAATCGGGATTTTTTGCAACAAAGGCACCCAATCCACTCCATTGGACCCTAAACTCATGTTTTGGTGCGTTGCATAGTGTTTGGCTGCATTTGGGATCGTTTCGTAACTGCATGAAACTCGATGCAAAACAGGGTGAACTGGTGCAATTAATGCAAAAGTTCATGTCACGAAGTAACATCGGGTTTTTTCGCAACGAACACTCCCAATCCACTCCATTGGACCCAAAACTCATGTTTTGGTGCGTTTCATAGTGTTTGTCAGCATTTGGGATCATTTCATAACTGCGTCAAACTCGTTGCAAATTGGGGTCAACTGGTGCAATTAATGCATAAGTTCGTGCCACGAAGTCACGTCGGGATTTTTCGCAATGAACGCACCCAATCCACCACATTGGACCCTAAACTCATGTTTTGGTGCGTTGCATAGTGTTTGGCTGCATTTGGGACCATTTCGTAACTGCATGAAACTCGATCCAAAACAGGGTGAACTGGTGCAATTAATGCAAAAGTTCGTGCCACGAAGTGACATTGGGATTTTTCGCAACGAACGCACCCAATCCACTCCATTGGACGCTAAACTCATGTTTTGGTGCGTTTCATAGTGTTTGGCAGCATTTGGGATCGTTTCATAGCTGCATCAAACTCGTTGCAAAATGGGGTCAACTGGTGCAATTAATGCATAAGTTCGTGCCACGAAGTCACGTCGGGATTTTTCGCAACGAACGCACCAGTCCACCACATTGGACCCTAAACTCATGTTTTGGTGCGTTGCATAGTGTTTGGGTGCATTTGGGATTCTTTCCTAACTGCATGAAACTCGATGCAAAACAGGGTGAATTGGTGCAATTAATGCCAAAGTTCGTGCCACGAAGTCACGACGGGATTTTTCACAACGAACGCACCCAATCCACTCCATTTTACCCTAAACTCATGTTTTCGTGCGTTGCATTGTGTTTGGGTGTATTTGGGATCGTTTCATAACTGAATGAAACTCGATGCAAAACAGGGTGAACCGGTGCAATTAATGCAAAAGATCGTGCCATGAAGTCACGTCGGGATTTTTCGCAACTAATGCACCCAATCCACTCCATTGGACCCTAAACTCATGTTTTGGAGCGTTGCATAGTGTTTGAGTGCAATTGGGAAATTTTCGTAACTGCATGAAACTCGACGAAAAACAGGGTGCCACGAAGTCACGTCGGGATTTTTCGCAACGAACGCACCCAATCCACTGCATTAGACCCAAAACTCATGTTTTGGTGCGTTGCGTAGTGTTTGGATGCATTTGGGATCGTTTCGTTACTACATGAAACTCGATGCAAAATAGGTTGAACAGGTGCAATTAATGCAAAAGTTAGTGCCATGAAGTCACGTCGGGATTTCCCGCAACAAATGTACCCAATCCACTCCATTGGACCCTAAACTTATGTTTTGGTGCGTTGCATAGTGTTTGGCTGCATTTGGGATCATTTCGTAACTGCATGAAACTCGATGCAAAACAGGGTGAACTGGTGCAATTAATGCAACAGTTCGTGCCACGAAGTCACGCCGGGATTTTTCACAACGAACGCACCCAATCCACTCCATTCTACCCTAAACTCATGTTTTGGTGCGTTGCATTGTGTTTGGGTGCATTTGGGATCGTTTCATAACTGCATGAAACTCGATGCAAAGCAGGGAGAACCGGTGCAATTAATGCAAAAGATCGTGCCGCGAAGTCACGTCGGGATTTTTCGCAATGAATGCACCCAATCCACTCCATTGGACCCTAAACTCATGTTTTGGAGCGTTGCATAATGTTTGGGTGCAATTGGGAAAGTTTCGTAACTGCATGAAACTCGACGAAAAATAGGGTGCCACGAAGTCACGTCGGGATTTTTCGCAACGAACGCACCCAATCCACTGCATTGGACCATTAACTCATGTTTTGGTGCGTTGCGTAGTGTTTGGATGCATTTGGGATCGTTTCGTAACTGCATGAAACTCGATGCAAAACAGGTTGAACTGGTGCAATTAATGCAAAAGTTTGTGCTATAAAGTCACGTCGGTATTTCTCGCAACAAATGCACCCAATCCACTACATTGGACCCTAAACTCATGTTTTGGTGCGTTGCATAGTGTTTGGATGCATTTGGGATCATTTCGTAACTGCATCAAACTTGATGCAAAACAGGGTGAACTTGTGCAATTAATGCAAAAGTTCGTGCTACGAAGTGAAATCGGGATTTTTTGCAACAAAGGCACCCAATCCACTCCATTGGACCCTAAACTCATGTTTTGGTGCGTTGCATAGTGTTTGGCTGCATTTGGGATCGTTTCGTAACTGCATGAAACTCGATGCAAAACAGGGTGAACTGGTGCAATTAATGCAAAAGTTCATGTCACGAAGTAACATCGGGTTTTTTCGCAACGAACACTCCCAATCCACTCCATTGGACCCAAAACTCATGTTTTGGTGCGTTTCATAGTGTTTGTCAGCATTTGGGATCATTTCATAACTGCGTCAAACTCGTTGCAAATTGGGGTCAACTGGTGCAATTAATGCATAAGTTCGTGCCACGAAGTCACGTCGGGATTTTTCGCAATGAACGCACCCAATCCACCACATTGGACCCTAAACTCATGTTTTGGTGCGTTGCATAGTGTTTGGCTGCATTTGGGACCATTTCGTAACTGCATGAAACTCGATCCAAAACAGGGTGAACTGGTGCAATTAATGCAAAAGTTCGTGCCACGAAGTGACATTGGGATTTTTCGCAACGAACGCACCCAATCCACTCCATTGGACGCTAAACTCATGTTTTGGTGCGTTTCATAGTGTTTGGCAGCATTTGGGATCGTTTCATAGCTGCATCAAACTCGTTGCAAAATGGGGTCAACTGGTGCAATTAATGCATAAGTTCGTGCCACGAAGTCACGTCGGGATTTTTCGCAACGAACGCACCAGTCCACCACATTGGACCCTAAACTCATGTTTTGGTGCGTTGCATAGTGTTTGGGTGCATTTGGGATTCTTTCCTAACTGCATGAAACTCGATGCAAAACAGGGTGAATTGGTGCAATTAATGCCAAAGTTCGTGCCACGAAGTCACGACGGGATTTTTCACAACGAACGCACCCAATCCACTCCATTTTACCCTAAACTCATGTTTTGGTGCGTTGCATTGTGTTTGGGTGTATTTGGGATCGTTTCATAACTGAATGAAACTCGATGCAAAACAGGGTGAACCGGTGCAATTAATGCAAAAGATCGTGCCATGAAGTCACGTCGGGATTTTTCGCAACTAATGCACCCAATCCACTCCATTGGACCCTAAACTCATGTTTTGGAGCGTTGCATAGTGTTTGAGTGCAATTGGGAAATTTTCGTAACTGCATGAAACTCGACGAAAAACAGGTTGCCACGAAGTCACGTCGGGATTTTTCGCAACGAACGCACCCAATCCACTGCATTAGACCCAAAACTCATGTTTTGGTGCGTTGCGTAGTGTTTGGATGCATTTGGGATCGTTTCGTTACTACATGAAACTCGATGCAAAATAGGTTGAACTGGTGCAATTAATGCAAAAGTTAGTGCCATGAAGTCACGTCGGGATTTCCCGCAACAAATGTACCCAATCCACTCCATTGGACCCTAAACTCATGTTTTGGTGCGTTGCATAGTGTTTGGCTGCATTTGGGATCATTTCGTAACTGCATGAAACTCGATGCAAAACAGGGTGAACTGGTGCAATTAATGCAACAGTTCGTGCCACGAAGTCACGCCGGGATTTTTCACAACGAACGCACCCAATCCACTCCATTCTACCCTAAACTCATGTTTTGGTGCGTTGCATTGTGTTTGGGTGCATTTGGGATCGTTTCATAACTGCATGAAACTCGATGCAAAGCAGGGAGAACCGGTGCAATTAATGCAAAAGATCGTGCCGCGAAGTCACGTCGGGATTTTTCGCAATGAATGCACCCAATCCACTCCATTGGACCCTAAACTCATGTTTTGGAGCGTTGCATAATGTTTGGGTGCAATTGGGAAAGTTTCGTAACTGCATGAAACTCGACGAAAAATAGGGTGCCACGAAGTCACGTCGGGATTTTTCGCAACGAACGCACCCAATCCACTGCATTGGACCATTAACTCATGTTTTGGTGCGTTGCGTAGTGTTTGGATGCATTTGGGATCGTTTCGTAACTGCATGAAACTCGATGCAAAACAGGTTGAACTGGTGCAATTAATGCAAAAGTTTGTGCTATAAAGTCACGTCGGTATTTCTCGCAACAAATGCACCCAATCCACTACATTGGACCCTAAACTCATGTTTTGGTGCGTTGCATAGTGTTTGGATGCATTTGGGATCATTTCGTAACTGCATCAAACTTGATGCAAAACAGGGTGAACTTGTGCAATTAATGCAAAAGTTCGTGCTACGAAGTGAAATCGGGATTTTTTGCAACAAAGGCACCCAATCCACTCCATTGGACCCTAAACTCATGTTTTGGTGCGTTGCATAGTGTTTGGCTGCATTTGGGATCGTTTCGTAACTGCATGAAACTCGATGCAAAACAGGGTGAACTGGTGCAATTAATGCAAAAGTTCATGTCACGAAGTAACATCGGGTTTTTTTCGCAACGAACACTCCCAATCCACTCCATTGGACCCAAAACTCATGTTTTGGTGCGTTTCATAGTGTTTGTCAGCATTTGGGATCATTTCATAACTGCGTCAAACTCGTTGCAAATTGGGGTCAACTGGTGCAATTAATGCATAAGTTCGTGCCACGAAGTCACGTCGGGATTTTTCGCAATGAACGCACCCAATCCACCACATTGGACCCTAAACTCATGTTTTGGTGCGTTGCATAGTGTTTGGCTGCATTTGGGACCATTTCGTAACTGCATGAAACTCGATCCAAAACAGGGTGAACTGGTGCAATTAATGCAAAAGTTCGTGCCACGAAGTGACATTGGGATTTTTCGCAACGAACGCACCCAATCCACTCCATTGGACGCTAAACTCATGTTTTGGTGCGTTTCATAGTGTTTGGCAGCATTTGGGATCGTTTCATAGCTGCATCAAACTCGTTGCAAAATGGGGTCAACTGGTGCAATTAATGCATAAGTTCGTGCCACGAAGTCACGTCGGGATTTTTCGCAACGAACGCACCAGTCCACCACATTGGACCCTAAACTCATGTTTTGGTGCGTTGCATAGTGTTTGGGTGCATTTGGGATTCTTTCCTAACTGCATGAAACTCGATGCAAAACAGGGTGAATTGGTGCAATTAATGCCAAAGTTCGTGCCACGAAGTCACGACGGGATTTTTCACAACGAACGCACCCAATCCACTCCATTTTACCCTAAACTCATGTTTTGGTGCGTTGCATTGTGTTTGGGTGTATTTGGGATCGTTTCATAACTGAATGAAACTCGATGCAAAACAGGGTGAACCGGTGCAATTAATGCAAAAGATCGTGCCATGAAGTCACGTCGGGATTTTTCGCAACTAATGCACCCAATCCACTCCATTGGACCCTAAACTCATGTTTTGGAGCGTTGCATAGTGTTTGAGTGCAATTGGGAAATTTTCGTAACTGCATGAAACTCGACGAAAAACAGGTTGCCACGAAGTCACGTCGGGATTTTTCGCAACGAACGCACCCAATCCACTGCATTAGACCCAAAACTCATGTTTTGGTGCGTTGCGTAGTGTTTGGATGCATTTGGGATCGTTTCGTTACTACATGAAACTCGATGCAAAATAGGTTGAACTGGTGCAATTAATGCAAAAGTTAGTGCCATGAAGTCACGTCGGGATTTCCCGCAACAAATGTACCCAATCCACTCCATTGGACCCTAAACTCATGTTTTGGTGCGTTGCATAGTGTTTGGCTGCATTTGGGATCATTTCGTAACTGCATGAAACTCGATGCAAAACAGGGTGAACTGGTGCAATTAATGCAACAGTTCGTGCCACGAAGTCACGCCGGGATTTTTCACAACGAACGCACCCAATCCACTCCATTCTACCCTAAACTCATGTTTTGGTGCGTTGCATTGTGTTTGGGTGCATTTGGGATCGTTTCATAACTGCATGAAACTCGATGCAAAGCAGGGAGAACCGGTGCAATTAATGCAAAAGATCGTGCCGCGAAGTCACGTCGGGATTTTTCGCAATGAATGCACCCAATCCACTCCATTGGACCCTAAACTCATGTTTTGGAGCGTTGCATAATGTTTGGGTGCAATTGGGAAAGTTTCGTAACTGCATGAAACTCGACGAAAAATAGGGTGCCACGAAGTCACGTCGGGATTTTTCGCAACGAACGCACCCAATCCACTGCATTGGACCATTAACTCATGTTTTGGTGCGTTGCGTAGTGTTTGGATGCATTTGGGATCGTTTCGTAACTGCATGAAACTCGATGCAAAACAGGTTGAACTGGTGCAATTAATGCAAAAGTTTGTGCTATAAAGTCACGTCGGTATTTCTCGCAACAAATGCACCCAATCCACTACATTGGACCCTAAACTCATGTTTTGGTGCGTTGCATAGTGTTTGGATGCATTTGGGATCATTTCGTAACTGCATCAAACTTGATGCAAAACAGGGTGAACTTGTGCAATTAATGCAAAAGTTCGTGCTACGAAGTGAAATCGGGATTTTTTGCAACAAAGGCACCCAATCCACTCCATTGGACCCTAAACTCATGTTTTGGTGCGTTGCATAGTGTTTGGCTGCATTTGGGATCGTTTCGTAACTGCATGAAACTCGATGCAAAACAGGGTGAACTGGTGCAATTAATGCAAAAGTTCATGTCACGAAGTAACATCGGGTTTTTTCGCAACGAACACTCCCAATCCACTCCATTGGACCCAAAACTCATGTTTTGGTGCGTTTCATAGTGTTTGTCAGCATTTGGGATCATTTCATAACTGCGTCAAACTCGTTGCAAATTGGGGTCAACTGGTGCAATTAATGCATAAGTTCGTGCCACGAAGTCACGTCGGGATTTTTCGCAATGAACGCACCCAATCCACCACATTGGACCCTAAACTCATGTTTTGGTGCGTTGCATAGTGTTTGGCTGCATTTGGGACCATTTCGTAACTGCATGAAACTCGATCCAAAACAGGGTGAACTGGTGCAATTAATGCAAAAGTTCGTGCCACGAAGTGACATTGGGATTTTTCGCAACGAACGCACCCAATCCACTCCATTGGACGCTAAACTCATGTTTTGGTGCGTTTCATAGTGTTTGGCAGCATTTGGGATCGTTTCATAGCTGCATCAAACTCGTTGCAAAATGGGGTCAACTGGTGCAATTAATGCATAAGTTCGTGCCACGAAGTCACGTCGGGATTTTTCGCAACGAACGCACCAGTCCACCACATTGGACCCTAAACTCATGTTTTGGTGCGTTGCATAGTGTTTGGGTGCATTTGGGATTCTTTCCTAACTGCATGAAACTCGATGCAAAACAGGGTGAATTGGTGCAATTAATGCCAAAGTTCGTGCCACGAAGTCACGACGGGATTTTTCACAACGAACGCACCCAATCCACTCCATTTTACCCTAAACTCATGTTTTGGTGCGTTGCATTGTGTTTGGGTGTATTTGGGATCGTTTCATAACTGAATGAAACTCGATGCAAAACAGGGTGAACCGGTGCAATTAATGCAAAAGATCGTGCCATGAAGTCACGTCGGGATTTTTCGCAACTAATGCACCCAATCCACTCCATTGGACCCTAAACTCATGTTTTGGAGCGTTGCATAGTGTTTGAGTGCAATTGGGAAATTTTCGTAACTGCATGAAACTCGACGAAAAACAGGTTGCCACGAAGTCACGTCGGGATTTTTCGCAACGAACGCACCCAATCCACTGCATTAGACCCAAAACTCATGTTTTGGTGCGTTGCGTAGTGTTTGGATGCATTTGGGATCGTTTCGTTACTACATGAAACTCGATGCAAAATAGGTTGAACTGGTGCAATTAATGCAAAAGTTAGTGCCATGAAGTCACGTCGGGATTTCCCGCAACAAATGTACCCAATCCACTCCATTGGACCCTAAACTCATGTTTTGGTGCGTTGCATAGTGTTTGGCTGCATTTGGGATCATTTCGTAACTGCATGAAACTCGATGCAAAACAGGGTGAACTGGTGCAATTAATGCAACAGTTCGTGCCACGAAGGGAAATCGGGATTTTTCGCAACAAACGCACCCAATCCACTCCATTGGACCCTAAACTCATGTTTTGGTGCGTTGCATAGTGTTTGGCTGCATTTGTGATCGTTTCGTAACTGCATGAAACTCGATGCAAAACAGGGTGAACTGGTGCAATTAATGCAAAAGTTCATGTCACGAAGTAACATCGGGTTTTTTCGCAACGAACACACCCAATCCACTCCATTGGACCCAAAACTCATGTTTTGGTGCGTTTCATAGTGTTTGTCAGCATTTGGGATCATTTCATAACTGCGTCAAACTCGTTGCAAATTCGGGTCAACTGGTGCAATTAATGCATAAGTTCGTGCCACGAAGTCACGTCGGGATTTTTCGCAATGAACGCACCCAATCCACCACATTGGACCCTAAACTCATGTTTTGGTGCGTTGCATAGTGTTTGGCTGCATTTGGGACCATTTCGTAACTGCATGAAACTCGATGCAAAACAGGGTGAACTGGTGCAATTAATGCAAAAGTTCGTGCCACGAAGTGACATTGGGATTTTTCGCAACGAACGCACCCAATCCACTCCATTGGACGCTAAACTCATGTTTTGGTGCGTTTCATAGTGTTTGGCAGCATTTGGGATCGTTTCATAACTGCATCAAACTCGTTGCAAAATGGGGTCAACTGGTGCAATTAATGCATAAGTTCGTGCCACGAAGTCACGTCGGGATTTTGCGCAACGAACGCACCCAATCCACCACATTGGACCCTAAACTCATGTTTTGGTGCGTTGCATAGTGTTTGGGTGCATTTGGGATTCTTTCCTAACTGCATGAAACTCGATGCAAAACAGGGTGAATTGGTGCAATTAATGCCAAAGTTCGTGCCACGAAGTCACGACGGGATTTTTCACAACGAATGCACTCAATCCACTCCATTTTACCCTAAACTCATGTTTTGGTGCGTTGCATTGTGTTTGGGTGCATTTGGGATCGTTTCATAACTGAATGAAACTCGATGCAAAACAGGGTGAACCGGTGCAATTAATGCAAAAGATCGTGCCACGAAGTCACGTCGGGATTTTTCGCAACTAATGCACCCAATCCACTCCATTGGACCCTAAACTCATGTTTTGGAGCATTGCATAGTGTTTGGGTGCAATTGGGAAATTTTCGTAACTGCATGAAACTCGACGAAAAACAGGGTGCCACGAAGTCACGTCGGGATTTTTCGCAACGAACGCACCCAATCCACTGCATTGGACCCAAAACTCATGTTTTGGTGCGTTGCGTAGTGTTTGGATGCATTTGGGATCGTTTCGTAACTACATGAAACTCGATGCAAAATAGGTTGAACTGGTGCAATTAATGCAAAAGTTAGTGCCATGAAGTCACGTCGGGATTTCCCGCAACAAATGTACCCAATCCACTCCATTGGACCCTAAACTCATGTTTTGGTGCGTTGCATAGTGTTTGGCTGCATTTGGGATCATTTCGTAACTGCATGAAACTCGATGCAAAACAGGGTGAACTGGTGCAATTAATGGAACAGTGCGTGCCACGAAGTGAAATCGGGATTTTTCGCAACAAACGCACCCAATCCACTCCATTGGACCCTAAACTCATGTTTTGGTGCGTTGCATAGTGTTTGGCTGCATATGTGATCGTTTCGTAACTGCATGAAACTCGATGCAAAACAGGGTGAACTGGTGCAATTAATGCAAAAGTTCATGTCACGAAGTAACATCGGGTTTTTTTCGCAACGAACACACCCAATCCACTCCATTGGACCCAAAACTCATGTTTTGGTGCGTTTCATAGTGTTTGTCAGCATTTGGGATTGTTTCATAACTGCATCAAACTCGTTGCAAAATGGGGTCAACTGGTGCAATTAATGCATAAGTTCGTGCCACGAAGTCACATCGGGATTTTTCGCAACGAACGCACCCAATCCACCACATTGGACCCTAAACTCATGTTTTGGTGCGTTGCATAGTGTTTGGCTGCATTTGGGACCATTTCGTAACTGCATGAAACTCGATGCAAAACAGGGTGAACTGGTGCAATTAATGCAAAAGTTCGTGCCACGAAGTGACATTGGGATTTTTCGCAATGAACGCACCCAATCCACTCCATTGGACGCTAAACTCATGTTTTGGTGCGTTTCATAGTGTTTGGCAGCATTTGGGATCGTTTCATAGCTGCATCAAACTCGTTGCAAAATGGGGTCAACTGGTGCAATTAATGGATAAGTTCGTGCCACGAAGTCACGTCGGGATTTTTCACAACGAACGCACCAGTCCACCACATTGGACCCTAAACTCATGTTTTGGTGCGTTGCATAGTGTTTGGCTGCATTTGGGATTGTTTCCTAACTGCATGAAACTCGATGCAAAACAGGGTGAACTGGTGCAATTAATGCAAAAGTTCGTGCCACGAAGTGACATTGGGATTTTTCGCAACGAACGCACCCAATCCACTCCATTGGACGCTAAACTCATGTTTTGGTGCGTTTCATAGTGTTTGGCAGCATTTGGGATCGTTTCATAACTGCATCAAACTCGTTGCAAAATGGGGTCAACTGGTGCAATTAATGCATAAGTTCGTGCCACGAAGTCACGTCGGGATTTTGCGCAACGAACACACCCAATCCACCACATTGGACCCTAAACTCATGTTTTGGTGCGTTGCATAGTGTTTGGGTGCATTTGGGATTCTTTCCTAACTGCATGAAACTCGATGCAAAACAGGGTGAATTGGTGCAATTAATGCCAAAGTTCGTGCCACGAAGTCACGACGGGATTTTTCACAACGAACGCACCCAATCCACTCCATTTTACCCTAAACTCATGTTTTGGTGCGTTGCATTGTGTTTGGGTGTATTTGGGATCGTTTCATAACTGAATGAAACTCGATGCAAAACAGGGTGAACCGGTGCAATTAATGCAAAAGATCGTGCCATGAAGTCACGTCGGGATTTTTCGCAACTAATGCACCCAATCCACTCCATTGGACCCTAAACTCATGTTTTGGAGCATTGCATAGTGTTTGAGTGCAATTGGGAAATTTTCGTAACTGCATGAAACTCGACGAAAAACAGGGTGCCACGAAGTCACGTCGGGATTTTTCGCAACGAACGCACCCAATCCACTGCATTAGACCCAAAACTCATGTTTTGGTGCGTTGCGTAGTGTTTGGATGCATTTGGGATCGTTTCGTAACTACATGAAACTCGATGCAAAATAGGTTGAACTGGTGCAATTAATGCAAAAGTTAGTGCCATGAAGTCACGTCGGGATTTCCCGCAACAAATGTACCCAATCCACTCCATTGGACCCTAAACTCATGTTTTGGTGCGTTGCATAGTGTTTGGCTGCATTTGGGATCATTTCGTAACTGCATGAAACTCGATGCAAAACAGGGTGAACTGGTGCAATTAATGCAACAGTTCGTGCCACGAAGGGAAATCGGGATTTTTTCGCAACAAACGCACCCAATCCACTCCATTGGACCCTAAACTCATGTTTTGGTGCGTTGCATAGTGTTTGGCTGCATTTGTGATCGTTTCGTAACTGCATGAAACTCGATGCAAAACAGGGTGAACTGGTGCAATTAATGCAACAGTTCATGTCCACGAAGGGAACATCGGGTTTTTTCGCAACGAACACACCCAATCCACTCCATTGGACCCAAAACTCATGTTTTGGTGCGTTTCATAGTGTTTGTCAGCATTTGGGATCATTTCATAACTGCGTCAAACTCGTTGCAAATTGGGGTCAACTGGTGCAATTAATGCATAAGTTCGTGCCACGAAGTCACGTCGGGATTTTTCGCAATGAACGCACCCAATCCACCACATTGGACCCTAAACTCATGTTTTGGTGCGTTGCATAGTGTTTGGCTGCATTTGGGACCATTTCGTAACTGCATGAAACTCGATGCAAAACAGGGTGAACTGGTGCAATTAATGCAAAAGTTCGTGCCACGAAGTGACATTGGGATTTTTCGCAACGAACGCACCCAATCCACTCCATTGGACGCTAAACTCATGTTTTGGTGCGTTTCATAGTGTTTGGCAGCATTTGGGATCGTTTCATAACTGCATCAAACTCGTTGCAAAATGGGGTCAACTGGTGCAATTAATGCATAAGTTCGTGCCACGAAGTCACGTCGGGATTTTGCGCAACGAACGCACCCAATCCACCACATTGGACCCTAAACTCATGTTTTGGTGCGTTGCATAGTGTTTGGGTGCATTTGGGATTCTTTCCTAACTGCATGAAACTCGATGCAAAATAGGGTGAATTGGTGCAATTAATGCCAAAGTTCGTGCCACGAAGTCACGACGGGATTTTTCACAACGAACGCACCCAATCCACTCCATTTTACCCTAAACTCATGTTTTGGTGCGTTGCATTGTGTTTGGGTGCATTTGGGATCGTTTCATAACTGAATGAAACTCGATGCAAAACAGGGTGAACCGGTGCAATTAATGCAAAAGATCGTGCCGCGAAGTCACGTCGGGATTTTTCGCAACTAATGCACCCAATCCACTCCATTGGACCCTAAACTCATGTTTTGGAGCATTGCATAGTGTTTTGGGTGCAATTGGGAAATTTTCGTAACTGCATGAAACTCGACGAAAAACAGGGTGCCACGAAGTCACGTCGGGATTTTTCGCAACGAACGCACCCAATCCACTGCATTGGACCCAAAACTCATGTTTTGGTGCGTTGCGTAGTGTTTGGATGCATTTGGGATCGTTTCGTAACTACATGAAACTCGATGCAAAATAGGTTGAACTGGTGCAATTAATGCAAAAGTTAGTGCCATGAAGTCACGTCGGGATTTCCCGCAACAAATGTACCCAATCCACTCCATTGGACCCTAAACTCATGATTTGGTGCGTTGCATAGTGTTTGGCTGCATTTGGGATCATTTCGTAACTGCATGAAACTCGATGCAAAACAGGGTGAACTGGTGCAATTAATGGAACAGTTCGTGCCACGAAGTGAAATCGGGATTTTTCGCAACAAACGCACCCAATCCACTCCATTGGACCCTAAACTCATGTTTTGGTGCGTTGCATAGTGTTTGGCTGCATTTGTGATCGTTTCGTAACTGCATGAAACTCGATGCAAAACAGGGTGAACTGGTGCAATTAATGCAAAAGTTCATGTCACGAAGTAACATCGGGTTTTTTCGCAACGAACACACCCAATCCACTCCATTGGACCCAAAACTCATGTTTTGGTGCGTTTCATAGTGTTTGTCAGCATTTGGGATTATTTCATAACTGCATCAAACTCGTTGCAAATGGGGTCAACTGGTGCAATTAATGCATAAGTTCGTGCCACGAAGTCACATCGGGGATTTTTCGCAACGAACGCACCCAATCCACCACATTGGACCCTAAACTCATGTTTTGGTGCGTTGCATAGTGTTTGGCTGCATTTGGGACCATTTCGTAACTGCATGAAACTCGATGCAAAACAGGGTGAACTGGTGCAATTAATGCAAAAGTTCGTGCCACGAAGTGACATTGGGATTTTTCGCAACGAACGCACCCAATCCACTCCATTGGACGCTAAACTCATGTTTTGGTGCGTTTCATAGTGTTTGGCAGCATTTGGGATCGTTTCATAACTGCATCAAACTCGTTGCAAAATGGGGTCAACTGGTGCAATTAATGCATAAGTTCGTGCCACGAAGTCACGTCGGGATTTTGCGCAACGAACGCACCCAATCCACCACATTGGACCCTAAACTCATGTTTTGGTGCGTTGCATAGTGTTTGGGTGCATTTGGGATTCTTTCCTAACTGCATGAAACTCGATGCAAAATAGGGTGAATTGGTGCAATTAATGCCAAAGTTCGTGCCACGAAGTCACGACGGGATTTTTCACAACGAACGCACCCAATCCACTCCATTTTACCCTAAACTCATGTTTTGGTGCGTTGCATTGTGTTTGGGTGCATTTGGGATCGTTTCATAACTGAATGAAACTCGATGCAAAACAGGGTGAACCGGTGCAATTAATGCAAAAGATCGTGCCGCGAAGTCACGTCGGGATTTTTTCGCAACTAATGCACCCAATCCACTCCATTGGACCCTAAACTCATGTTTTGGAGCATTGCATAGTGTTTGGGTGCAATTGGGAAATTTTCGTAACTGCATGAAACTCGACGAAAAACAGGGTGCCACGAAGTCACGTCGGGATTTTTCGCAACGAACGCACCCAATCCACTGCATTGGACCCAAAACTCATGTTTTGGTGCGTTGCGTAGTGTTTGGATGCATTTGGGATCGTTTCGTAACTACATGAAACTCGATGCAAAATAGGTTGAACTGGTGCAATTAATGCAAAAGTTAGTGCCATGAAGTCACGTCGGGATTTCCCGCAACAAATGTACCCAATCCACTCCATTGGACCCTAAACTCATGATTTGGTGCGTTGCATAGTGTTTGGCTTCATTTGGGATCATTTCGTAACTGCATGAAACTCGATGCAAAACAGGGTGAACTGGTGCAATTAATGGAACAGTTCGTGCCACGAAGTGAAATCGGGATTTTTTCGCAACAAACGCACCCAATCCACTCCATTGGACCCTAAACTCATGTTTTGGTGCGTTGCATAGTGTTTGGCTGCATTTGTGATCGTTTCGTAACTGCATGAAACTCGATGCAAAACAGGGTGAACTGGTGCAATTAATGCAAAAGTTCATGTCACGAAGTAGAACATCGGGTTTTTTCGCAACGAACACACCCAATCCACTCCATTGGACCCAAAACTCATGTTTTGGTGCGTTTCATAGTGTTTGTCAGCATTTGGGATTATTTCATAACTGCATCAAACTCGTTGCAAAATGGGGTCAACTGGTGCAATTAATGCATAAGTTCGTGCCACGAAGTCACATCGGGGTTTTTCGCAACGAACGCACCCAATCCACCACATTGGACCCTAAACTCATGTTTTGGTGCGTTGCATAGTGTTTGGCTGCATTTGGGACCATTTCGTAACTGCATGAAACTCGATGCAAAACAGGGTGAACTGGTGCAATTAATGCAAAAGTTCGTGCCACGAAGTGACATTGGGATTTTTCGCAATGAACGCACCCAATCCACTCCATTGGACGCTAAACTCATGTTTTGGTGCGTTTCATAGTGTTTGGCAGCATTTGGGATCGTTTCATAGCTGCATCAAACTCGTTGCAAAATGGGGTCAACTGGTGCAATTAATGCAAAGTTCGTGCCACGAAGTCACGTCGGGATTTTTCGCAACGAACGCACCAGTCCACCACATTGGACCCTAAACTCATGTTTTGGTGCGTTGCATAGTGTTTGGCTGCATTTGGGATTGTTTCCTAACTGCATGAAACTCGATGCAAAACAGGGTGAACTGGTGCAATTAATGCAAAAGTTCGTGCCACGAAGTCTCGCCGGGATTTTTCACAACGAACGCACCCAATCCACTCCATTCTACCCTAAACTCATGTTTTGGTGCGTTGCATTGTGTTTGGGTGCATTTGGGATCGTTTCATAACTGCATGAAACTCGATGCAAAACAGGGTGAAACCGGTGCAATTAATGCAAAAGATCGTGCCAACGAAGTCACGTCGGGATTTTTCGCAATGAATGCACCCAATCCACTCCATTGGACCCTAAACTCATGTTTTGGAGCGTTGCATAGTGTTTGGGGTGCAATTGGGAAAGTTTCGTAACTGCATGAAACTCGACGAAAAATAGGGTGCCACGAAGTCACGTCGGGATTTTCGCACGAACGCCACCCAATCCACTGCATTGGACCATAAACTGATGTTTTGGTGCCGTTGCGTAGTGTTGGATGCATTTGGGATCGTTTCGTAACTGCATGAAACTCGATGCAACACAGGTTGAACTGGTGCAATTAATGCAAAAGTTCGTGCTATGAAGTCACGTCGGGATTTCTCGCAACAAACGCCCAATCCACTGCATTGGACCCTAAACTCATGTTTGGTGCGTTGCATAGTGTTTGGATGCATTTGGGATCATTTCGTAACTGCATGAAACTTGATGCAAAAAGGGTGAACTTGTGCAATTAATGCAAAAGTTCGTGCTACGAAGTGAAATCGGGATTTTTGCAACAAGGCACCCAATCCACTCCATTGGACCCTAAACTCATGTTTTGGTGCGTTGCATAGTGTTTGGCTGCATTTGGGATCGTTTCGTAACTGCATGAAACTCGATGCAAAACAGGGTGAACTGGTGCAATTAATGCAAAAGTTCTGTCACGAAGTAGTAACATCGGGTTTTTCGCAACGAACACACCCAATCCACTCCATTGGGACCCAAAACTCATGTTTTGGTGCGTTTCATAGTGTTTGTCAGCATTTGGGATCGTTTCATAACTGCGTCAAACGTTGCAAATTGGGGTCAACTGGTGCAATTAATGCATAAGTTCGTGCCACGAAGTCACGTCGGGGATTTTTTTCGCAACGAACGCACCCAATCCACCACATTGGACCCTAAAACTCATGTTTTGGTGCGTTCATAGTGTTTGGCTGCATTTGGATTTCGTAACTGCATGAAACTCGATGCAAAACAGGGTGAACTGGTGCAATTAATGCAAAGTTCGTGCCACGAAGTGACATCGGGATTTTTCGCAACGAACGCACCCAATCCACTCCATTGGACCCTAAACTCATGTTTGGTGCGTTTCATAGTGTTTGGCAGCATTTGGGA
>NW_024376665.1:0-34111 GCF_016808335.1 Panicum virgatum
CACGCCGGGATTTTTCACACGAACACCCCAATCCACCCCATTGACCCTAAACTCATGTTTTGGTGCGTTGCATAGTGTTTGGTGCATTTGGGATCGTTTCATAACTCATGAAACTCGATGCAAAACAGGGTGAACTAGTGCAATTAAATCAAAATTTCGTGCCACGAAATCACCGGGATTTTTACAACGCACCCCACCCCACCCCATTAGACCCTAAACTCATGTTTTGGTGCGTTGCATAGTGTTTGGGTGCATTTGGGATCGTTTCATACTGCATGAAACTCGATGCAAAACAGGTGAACTAGTGCAATTAAATCAAAGTCGTGCCACGAAGTCACGCCGGGATTTTTTCACGAACACACCCAGTCCACCCCCATTGGACCCTAAACTCATGTTTTGGTGCGTTGCATAGTGTTTGGGTGCATTTGGGATCGTTTCGTAACTCATGAAACTCGATGCAAAACAGAGTGAACTAGTGCAATTAAATCAAAAAGTTCGTGCCACGAAATCAAGTCCAGGATTTTTCTCTACGAACGCACCCAGTCCACCCATTAACCCTAAACTCATGTTTTGGTGCGTTGCATAGTGTTTGGGTGCATTTTGGGATCGTTTCATAACTGCATGAAACTCGATGCAAACAGAGTGACTATTGCAATTAAATCAAAATTTCGTGCCACGAAGTCACATCGGGAGTTTTCACAAACGAACACACCCAATCCACCCCATTGGACCCTAAACTCATGTTTTGGTGCGTTGCATAGTGTTTGGGTGCATTCGGGATCGTTTCATTACGGCATGAAACTCGATGCAAAACAGGGGGAACTAGTGCAATTAATGCGAAAGCTCGTGCCACGAAATCAAGCCAGGATTTTTTCTACGAACGCACCCAGTCCACCCCATTAGACCCTAAACTCATGTTTTGGTGCGTTGCATAGTGTTTGGGTGCATTTGGGATCGTTTCATAACTGCATGAAACTCGATGCAAAACAGAGTGAACTGGTGCAATTAAATCAAAAGTTCGTGCCACGAAGTCACATCGGGATTTTTCACAACGAACACACCCAATCCACCCCATTGGACCCTAAACTCATGTTTTGGTGCGTTGCATAGTGTTTGGGTGCATTCGGGATCGTTTCATTACGGCATGAAACTCGATGCAAAACAGGGTGAACTAGTGCAATTAATGCGAAAGCTCGTGCCACGAAATCACGCAGGGATTTTTCTCTACGAACGCACCCAGTCCACCCCATTATACCCTAAACTCATGTTTTGGTGCGTTCAGCGTTGCATAGTGTTTGGGTGCATTTGGGATCGTTTCCTAACTGCATGAAACTCGGTGCCAAACAGAGTGAACTGGTGCAATTAAATCAAAAGTTCGTGCCACGAAGTCACGTCGGGATTTTTCACAACGAACACACCCAATCCTCCCCATTGGACCCTAAACTCATGTTTTGGTGCGTTGTATAGTGTTTGGGTGCATTTGGGGTCATTTCGTAACTCCATGAAACTCGATGCAAAACAGGGGGAACTAGTGCAATTAATGCGAAAGCTCGTGCCACGAAATCAAGCCAGGATTTTTTTCTACGAACGCACCCAGTCCACCCCATTAGACCCTAAACTCATGTTTTGGTGCGTTGCATAGTGTTTGGGTGCATTTGGGATCGTTTCATAACTGCATGAAACTCGATGCAAAACAGAGTGAACTGGTGCAATTAAATCAAAATTTCGTGCCACGAAGTCACATCGGGATTTTTCACAACGAACACACCCAATCCACCCCATTGGACCCTAAACTCATGTTTTGGTGCGTTGCATAGTGTTTGGGTGCATTCGGGATCGTTTCATTACGGCATGAAACTCGATGCAAAACAGGGTGAACTAGTGCAATTAATGCGAAAGCTCGTGCCACGAAATCACGCCAGGGATTTTTCTCTACGAACGCACCCAGTCCACCCCATTAGACCCTAAACTCATGTTTTGGTGCGTTGCATAGTGTTTGGGTGCATTTGGGATCGTTTCATAACTGCATGAAACTCGGTGCAAAACAGAGTGAACTAGTGCAATTAAATCAAAAGTTCGTGCCACGAAGTCACGTCGGGATTTTTCACAACGAACACACCCAATCCTCCCCATTGGACCCTAAACTCATGTTTTGGTGCGTTGTATAGTGTTTGGGTGCATTTGGGGTCATTTCGTAACTCCATGAAACTCGATGCAAAACAGGGGGAACTAGTGCAATTAATGCGAAAGCTCGTGCCACGAAATCAAGCCAGGATTTTTTTCTACGAACGCACCCAGTCCACCCCATTAGACCCTAAACTCATGTTTTGGTGCGTTGCATAGTGTTTGGGTGCATTTGGGATCGTTTCATAACTGCATGAAACTCGATGCAAAACAGAGTGAACTGGTGCAATTAAATCAAAATTTCAGTGCCACGAAGTCACATCGGGAGTTTTCACAACGAACACACCCAATCCCCCCATTGGACCCTAAACTCATGATTTGGTGCGTTGCATAGTGTTTGGGTGCATTCGGGATCGTTTCATTACGGCATGAAACTCGATGCAAAACAGGGTGAACTAGTGCAATTAATGCGAAAGCTCGTGCCACGAAATCACGCCAGGATTTTTCTCTACGAACGCACCCAGTCCACCCCATTAGACCCTAAACTCATGTTTTGGTGCGTTGCATAGTGTTTGGGTGCATTTGGGATCGTTTCATAACTGCATGAAACTCGGTGCAAAACAGAGTGAACTAGTGCAATTAAATCAAAAGTTCGTGCCACGAAGTCACGTCGGGATTTTTCACAACGAACACACCCAATCCTCCCCATTGGACCCTAAACTCATGTTTTGGTGCGTTGTATAGTGTTTGGGTGCATTTGGGGTTATTTCGTAACTCCATGAAACTCGATGCAAAACAGGGGGAACTAGTGCAATTAATGCGAAAGCTCGTGCCACGAAATCAAGCCAGGATTTTTTCTACGAACGCACCCAGTCCACCCCATTAGACCCTAAACTCATGTTTTGGTGCGTTGCATAGTGTTTGGGTGCATTTGGGATCGTTTCATAACTGCATGAAACTCGATGCAAAACAGAGTGAACTGGTGCAATTAAATCAAAATTTCGTGCCACGAAGTCACATCGGGATTTTTCACAACGAACACACCCAATCCATCCCCATTGGACCCTAAACTCATGTTTTGGTGCGTTGCATAGTGTTTGGGTGCATTCGGGATCGTTTCATTACGGCATGAAACTCGATGCAAAACAGGGTGAACTAGTGCAATTAATGCGAAAGCTCGTGCCACGAAATCAAGCCAGGATTTTTTCTACGAACGCACCCAGTCCACCCCATTAGACCCTAAACTCATGTTTTGGTGCGTTGCATAGTGTTTGGGTGCATTTGGGATCGTTTCATAACTGCATGAAACTCGATGCAAAACAGAGTGAACTGGTGCAATTAAATCAAAAGTTCGTGCCACGAAGTCACATCGGGATTTTTCACAACGAACACACCCAATCCTCCCCATTGGACCCTAAACTCATGTTTTGGTGCGTTGCATAGTGTTTGGGTGCATTCGGGATCGTTTCATTACGGCATGAAACTCGATGCAAAACAGGGTGAACTAGTGCAATTAATGCGAAAGCTCGTGCCACGAAATCAAGCCAGGGATTTTTCTCTACGAACGCACCCAGTCCACCCCATTAGACCCTAAACTCATGTTTTGGTGCGTTGCATAGTGTTTGGGTGCATTTGGGATCGTTTCATAACTGCATGAAACTCGGTGCAAAACAGAGTGAACTGGTGCAATTAAATCAAAAGTTCGTGCCACGAAGTCACGTCGGGATTTTTCACAACGAACACACCCAATCCTCCCCATTGGACCCTAAACTCATGTTTTGGTGCGTTGCATAGTGTTTGGGTGCATTGGGGTCATTTCAGTAACTCCATGAAACTCGATGCAAAACAGGGGGAACTAGTGCAATTAATGCGAAAGCTCGTGCCACGAAATCAAGCCAGGATTTTTTCTACGAACGCACCCAGTCCACCCCATTAGACCCTAAACTCATGTTTTGGTGCGTTGCATAGTGTTTGGGTGCATTTGGGATCGTTTCATAACTGCATGAAACTCGATGCAAAACAGAGTGAACTGGTGCAATTAAATCAAAATTTCGTGCCACGAAGTCACATCGGGATTTTTCACAACGAACACACCCAATCCACCCCATTGGACCCTAAACTCATGTTTTGGTGCGTTGCATAGTGTTTGGGTGCATTCGGGATCGTTTCATTACGGCATGAAACTCGATGCAAAACAGGGTGAACTAGTGCAATTAATGCGAAAGCTCGTGCCACGAAATCAAGCCAGGATTTTTTCTCTACGAACGCACCCAGTCCACCCCATTAGACCCTAAACTCATGTTTTGGTGCGTTGCATAGTGTTTGGGTGCATTTGGGATCGTTTCATAACTGCATGAAACTCGGTGCAAAACAGAGTGAACTAGTGCAATTAAATCAAAAGTTCGTGCCACGAAGTCACGTCGGGATTTTTCACAACGAACACACCCAATCCTCCCCATTGGACCCTAAACTCATGTTTTGGTGCGTTGTATAGTGTTTGGGTGCATTTGGGGTCATTTCGTAACTCCATGAAACTCGATGCAAAACAGGGTGAACTAGTGCAATTAATGCGAAAGCTCGTGCCACGAAATCAAGCCAGGATTTTTTTCTACGAACGCACCCAGTCCACCCCATTAGACCCTAAACTCATGTTTTGGTGCGTTGCATAGTGTTTGGGTGCATTTGGGATCGTTTCATAACTGCATGAAACTCGGTGCAAAACAGAGTGAACTGGTGCAATTAAATCAAAAGTTCGTGCCACGAAGTCACAGTCGGGATTTTTCACAACGAACACACCCAATCCTCCCCATTGGACCCTAAACTCATGTTTTGGTGCGTTGCATAGTGTTTGGGTGCATTCGGGGATCAGTTTCATTACGGCATGAAACTCGATGCAAAACAGGGTGAACTAGTGCAATTAATGCGAAAGCTCGTGCCACGAAATCAAGCCAGGATTTTTTTCTACGAACGCACCCAGTCCACCCCATTAGACCCTAAACTCATGTTTTGGTGCGTTGCATAGTGTTTGGGTGCATTTGGGATCGTTTCATAACTGCATGAAACTCGGTGCAAAACAGAGTGAACTAGGTGCAATTAAATCAAAAGTTCGTGCCACGAAGTCACAGTCGGGATTTTTCACAACGAACACACCCAATCCTCCCCATTGGACCCTAAACTCATGTTTTGGTGCGTTGTATAGTGTTTGGGTGCATTCGGGGTATCGTTCATTACGGCATGAAACTCGATGCAAAACAGGGTGAACTAGTGCAATTAATGCGAAAGCTCGTGCCACGAAATCAAGCCAGGGATTTTTTTCTACGAACGCACCCAGTCCACCCCATTAGACCCTAAACTCATGTTTTGGTGCGTTGCATAGTGTTTGGGTGCATTTGGGATCGTTTCATAACTGCATGAAACTCGGTGCAAAACAGAGTGAACTGGTGCAATTAAATCAAAAGTTCGTGCCACGAAGTCACGTCGGGATTTTTCACAACGAACACACCCAATCCTCCCCATTGGACCCTAAACTCATGTTTTGGTGCGTTGTATAGTGTTTGGGTGCATTTGGGGTCATTTCGTAACTCCATGAAACTCGATGCAAAACAGGGTGAACTAGTGCAATTAATGCGAAAGCTCGTGCCACGAAATCAAGCCAGGATTTTTTTCTACGAACGCACCCAGTCCACCCCATTAGACCCTAAACTCATGTTTTGGTGCGTTGCATAGTGTTTGGGTGCATTCGGGATCGTTTCATAACTGCATGAAACTCGATGCAAAACAGAGTGAACTGGTGCAATTAAATCAAAATTCATGCCACGAAGTCACATCGGGAGTTTTCACAACGAACACACCCAATCCGCCCCATTGGACCCTAAACTCATGATTTGGTGCGTTGCATAGTGTTTGGGTGCATTCGGGATCGTTTCATTACGGCATGAAACTCGATGCAAAACAGGGTGAACTAGTGCAATTAATGCGAAAGCTCGTGCCACGAAATCACGCCAGGGATTTTTCTCTACGAACGCACCCAGTCCACCCCATTAGACCCTAAACTCATGTTTTGGTGCGTTGCATAGTGTTTGGGTGCATTTGGGATCGTTTCATAACTGCATGAAACTCGGTGCAAAACAGAGTGAACTAGTGCAATTAAATCAAAAGTTCGTGCCACGAAGTCACGTCGGGATTTTTCACAACGAACACACCCAATCCTCCCCATTGGACCCTAAACTCATGTTTTGGTGCGTTGTATAGTGTTTGGGTGCATTTGGGGTCATTTCGTAACTCCATGAAACTCGATGCAAAACAGGGTGAACTAGTGCAATTAATGCGAAAGCTCGTGCCACGAAATCAAGCCAGGATTTTTTTCTACGAACGCACCCAGTCCACCCCATTAGACCCTAAACTCATGTTTTGGTGCGTTGCATAGTGTTTGGGTGCATTTGGGATCGTTTCATAACTGCATGAAACTCGATGCAAAACAGAGTGAACTGGTGCAATTAAATCAAAAGTTCGTGCCACGAAGTCACGTCGGGATTTTTCACAACGAACACACCCAATCCTCCCCATTGGACCCTAAACTCATGTTTTGGTGCGTTGCATAGTGTTTGGGTGCATTCGGGATCGTTTCAGTACGGCATGAAACTCGATGCAAAACAGGGTGAACTAGTGCAATTAATGCGAAAGCTCGTGCCACGAAATCAAGCCAGGATTTTTTTCTACGAACGCACCCAGTCCACCCCATTAGACCCTAAACTCATGTTTTGGTGCGTTGCATAGTGTTTGGGTGCATTTGGGATCGTTTCATAACTGCATGAAACTCGATGCAAAACAGAGTGAACTGGTGCAATTAAATCAAAATTTCGTGCCACGAAGTCACATCGGGATTTTTCACAACGAACACACCCAATCCGCCCCATTGGACCCTAAACTCATGTTTTGGTGCGTTGCATAGTGTTTGGGTGCATTCGGGATCGTTTCATTACGGCATGAAACTCGATGCAAAACAGGGTGAACTAGTGCAATTAATGCGAAAGCTCGTGCCACGAAATCAAGCCAGGATTTTTTCTACGAACGCACCCAGTCCACCCCATTAGACCCTAAACTCATGTTTTGGTGCGTTGCATAGTGTTTGGGTGCATTTGGGATCGTTTCATAACTGCATGAAACTCGGTGCAAAACAGAGTGAACTGGTGCAATTAAATCAAAAGTTCGTGCCACGAAGTCACGTCGGGATTTTTCACAACGAACACACCCAATCCTCCCCATTGGACCCTAAACTCATGTTTTGGTGCGTTGTATAGTGTTTGGGTGCATTTGGGGTCATTTCGTAACTCCATGAAACTCGATGCAAAACAGGGGGAACTAGTGCAATTAATGCGAAAGCTCGTGCCACGAAATCAAGCCAGGATTTTTTTCTACGAACGCACCCAGTCCACCCCATTAGACCCTAAACTCATGTTTTGGTGCGTTGCATAGTGTTTGGGTGCATTTGGGATCGTTTCATAACTGCATGAAACTCGATGCAAAACAGAGTGAACTGGTGCAATTAAATCAAAATTTCGTGCCACGAAGTCACATCGGGATTTTTCACAACGAACACACCCAATCCCCCCATTGGACCCTAAACTCATGTTTTGGTGCGTTGCATAGTGTTTGGGTGCATTCGGGATCGTTTCATTACGGCATGAAACTCGATGCAAAACAGGGTGAACTAGTGCAATTAATGCGAAAGCTCGTGCCACGAAATCAAGCCAGGATTTTTTCTCTACGAACGCACCCAGTCCACCCCATTAGACCCTAAACTCATGTTTTGGTGCGTTGCATAGTGTTTGGGTGCATTTGGGATCGTTTCATAACTGCATGAAACTCGGTGCAAAACAGAGTGAACTAGGTGCAATTAAATCAAAAGTTCGTGCCACGAAGTCACGTCGGGATTTTTCACAACGAACACACCCAATCCTCCCCATTGGACCCTAAACTCATGTTTTGGTGCGTTGTATAGTGTTTGGGTGCATTTGGGGTCATTTCGTAACTCCATGAAACTCGATGCAAAACAGGGTGAACTAGTGCAATTAATGCGAAAGCTCGTGCCACGAAATCAAGCCAGGATTTTTTTCTACGAACGCACCCAGTCCACCCCATTAGACCCTAAACTCATGTTTTGGTGCGTTGCATAGTGTTTGGGTGCATTTGGGATCGTTTCATAACTGCATGAAACTCGATGCAAAACAGAGTGAACTGGTGCAATTAAATCAAAATTCAGTGCCACGAAGTCACATCGGGATTTTTCACAACGAACACACCCAATCCGCCCCATTGGACCCTAAACTCATGATTTGGTGCGTTGCATAGTGTTTGGGTGCATTCGGGATCGTTTCATTACGGCATGAAACTCGATGCAAAACAGGGTGAACTAGTGCAATTAATGCGAAAGCTCGTGCCACGAAATCAAGCCAGGATTTTTCTCTACGAACGCACCCAGTCCACCCCATTAGACCCTAAACTCATGTTTTGGTGCGTTGCATAGTGTTTGGGTGCATTTGGGATCGTTTCATAACTGCATGAAACTCGGTGCAAAACAGAGTGAACTAGGTGCAATTAAATCAAAAGTTCGTGCCACGAAGTCACGTCGGGATTTTTCACAACGAACACACCCAATCCTCCCCATTGGACCCTAAACTCATGTTTTGGTGCGTTGTATAGTGTTTGGGTGCATTTGGGGTCATTTCGTAACTCCATGAAACTCGATGCAAAACAGGGTGAACTAGTGCAATTAATGCGAAAGCTCGTGCCACGAAATCAAGCCAGGGATTTTTCTCTACGAACGCACCCAGTCCACCCCATTAGACCCTAAACTCATGTTTTGGTGCGTTGCATAGTGTTTGGGTGCATTTGGGATCGTTTCATAACTGCATGAAACTCGGTGCAAAACAGAGTGAACTAGTGCAATTAAATCAAAAGTTCGTGCCACGAAGTCACGTCGGGATTTTTCACAACGAACACACCCAATCCTCCCCATTGGACCCTAAACTCATGTTTTGGTGCGTTGTATAGTGTTTGGGTGCATTTGGGGTCATTTCGTAACTCCATGAAACTCGATGCAAAACAGGGTGAACTAGTGCAATTAATGCGAAAGCTCGTGCCACGAAATCAAGCCAGGATTTTTTTCTACGAACGCACCCAGTCCACCCCATTAGACCCTAAACTCATGTTTTGGTGCGTTGCATAGTGTTTGGGTGCATTTGGGATCGTTTCATAACTGCATGAAACTCGATGCAAAACAGAGTGAACTGGTGCAATTAAATCAAAATTTCGTGCCACGAAGTCACATCGGGAGTTTTCACAACGAACACACCCAATCCGCCCCATTGGACCCTAAACTCATGATTTGGTGCGTTGCATAGTGTTTGGGTGCATTCGGGATCGTTTCATTACGGCATGAAACTCGATGCAAAACAGGGTGAACTAGTGCAATTAATGCGAAAGCTCGTGCCACGAAATCAAGCCAGGATTTTTTCTCTACGAACGCACCCAGTCCACCCCATTAGACCCTAAACTCATGTTTTGGTGCGTTGCATAGTGTTTGGGTGCATTTGGGATCGTTTCATAACTGCATGAAACTCGGTGCAAAACAGAGTGAACTAGTGCAATTAAATCAAAAGTTCGTGCCACGAAGTCACGTCGGGATTTTTCACAACGAACACACCCAATCCTCCCCATTGGACCCTAAACTCATGTTTTGGTGCGTTGTATAGTGTTTGGGTGCATTTGGGGTCATTTCGTAACTCCATGAAACTCGATGCAAAACAGGGGGAACTAGTGCAATTAATGCGAAAGCTCGTGCCACGAAATCAAGCCAGGATTTTTTTCTACGAACGCACCCAGTCCACCCCATTAGACCCTAAACTCATGTTTTGGTGCGTTGCATAGTGTTTGGGTGCATTTGGGATCGTTTCATAACTGCATGAAACTCGATGCAAAACAGAGTGAACTGGTGCAATTAAATCAAAAGTTCGTGCCACGAAGTCACAGTCGGGATTTTTCACAACGAACACACCCAATCCTCCCCATTGGACCCTAAACTCATGTTTTGGTGCGTTGCATAGTGTTTGGGTGCATTCGGGATCGTTTCATTACGGCATGAAACTCGATGCAAAACAGGGTGAACTAGTGCAATTAATGCGAAAGCTCGTGCCACGAAATCAAGCCAGGATTTTTTCTACGAACGCACCCAGTCCACCCCATTAGACCCTAAACTCATGTTTTGGTGCGTTGCATAGTGTTTGGGTGCATTTGGGATCGTTTCATAACTGCATGAAACTCGATGCAAAACAGAGTGAACTGGTGCAATTAAATCAAAAGTTCGTGCCACGAAGTCACAGTCGGGATTTTTCACAACGAACACACCCAATCCTCCCCATTGGACCCTAAACTCATGTTTTGGTGCGTTGTATAGTGTTTGGGTGCATTCGGGGATCAGTTTCAGTACGCCATGAAACTCGATGCAAAACAGGGTGAACTAGTGCAATTAATGCGAAAGCTCGTGCCACGAAATCAAGCCAGGATTTTTTTCTACGAACGCACCCAGTCCACCCCATTAGACCCTAAACTCATGTTTTGGTGCGTTGCATAGTGTTTGGGTGCATTTGGGATCGTTTCATAACTGCATGAAACTCGATGCAAAACAGAGTGAACTGGTGCAATTAAATCAAAAGTTCGTGCCACGAAGTCACATCGGGATTTTTCACAACGAACACACCCAATCCTCCCCATTGGACCCTAAACTCATGTTTTGGTGCGTTGCATAGTGTTTGGGTGCATTCGGGATCGTTTCATTACGGCATGAAACTCGATGCAAAACAGGGTGAACTAGTGCAATTAATGCGAAAGCTCGTGCCACGAAATCACGCCAGGGATTTTTCTCTACGAACGCACCCAGTCCACCCCATTAGACCCTAAACTCATGTTTTGGTGCGTTGCATAGTGTTTGGGTGCATTTGGGATCGTTTCATAACTGCATGAAACTCGGTGCAAAACAGAGTGAACTGGTGCAATTAAATCAAAAGTTCGTGCCACGAAGTCACGTCGGGATTTTTCACAACGAACACACCCAATCCTCCCCATTGGACCCTAAACTCATGTTTTGGTGCGTTGTATAGTGTTTGGGTGCATTTGGGGTCATTTCGTAACTCCATGAAACTCGATGCAAAACAGGGTGAACTAGTGCAATTAATGCGAAAGCTCGTGCCACGAAATCAAGCCAGGATTTTTTCTACGAACGCACCCAGTCCACCCCATTAGACCCTAAACTCATGTTTTGGTGCGTTGCATAGTGTTTGGGTGCATTTGGGATCGTTTCATAACTGCATGAAACTCGATGCAAAACAGAGTGAACTGGTGCAATTAAATCAAAATTTCGTGCCACGAAGTCACATCGGGATTTTTCACAACGAACACACCCAATCCTCCCCATTGGACCCTAAACTCATGTTTTGGTGCGTTGCATAGTGTTTGGGTGCATTCGGGATCGTTTCATTACGGCATGAAACTCGATGCAAAACAGGGTGAACTAGTGCAATTAATGCGAAAGCTCGTGCCACGAAATCAAGCCAGGATTTTTTCTACGAACGCACCCAGTCCACCCCATTAGACCCTAAACTCATGTTTTGGTGCGTTGCATAGTGTTTGGGTGCATTTGGGATCGTTTCATAACTGCATGAAACTCGGTGCAAAACAGAGTGAACTGGTGCAATTAAATCAAAAGTTCGTGCCACGAAGTCACAGTCGGGATTTTTCACAACGAACACACCCAATCCTCCCCATTGGACCCTAAACTCATGTTTTGGTGCGTTGTATAGTGTTTGGGTGCATTCGGGGATCGTTTCAGTACGCCATGAAACTCGATGCAAAACAGGGGGAACTAGTGCAATTAATGCGAAAGCTCGTGCCACGAAATCAAGCCAGGATTTTTTTCTACGAACGCACCCAGTCCACCCCATTAGACCCTAAACTCATGTTTTGGTGCGTTGCATAGTGTTTGGGTGCATTTGGGATCGTTTCATAACTGCATGAAACTCGATGCAAAACAGAGTGAACTGGTGCAATTAAATCAAAAGTTCGTGCCACGAAGTCACGTCGGGATTTTTCACAACGAACACACCCAATCCTCCCCATTGGACCCTAAACTCATGTTTTGGTGCGTTGCATAGTGTTTGGGTGCATTCGGGATCGTTTCATTACGGCATGAAACTCGATGCAAAACAGGGTGAACTAGTGCAATTAATGCGAAAGCTCGTGCCACGAAATCAAGCCAGGGATTTTTCTCTACGAACGCACCCAGTCCACCCCATTAGACCCTAAACTCATGTTTTGGTGCGTTGCATAGTGTTTGGGTGCATTTGGGATCGTTTCATAACTGCATGAAACTCGGTGCAAAACAGAGTGAACTGGTGCAATTAAATCAAAAGTTCGTGCCACGAAGTCACGTCGGGATTTTTCACAACGAACACACCCAATCCTCCCCATTGGACCCTAAACTCATGTTTTGGTGCGTTGTATAGTGTTTGGGTGCATTTGGGGTCATTTCGTAACTCCATGAAACTCGATGCAAAACAGGGTGAACTAGTGCAATTAATGCGAAAGCTCGTGCCACGAAATCAAGCCAGGATTTTTTTCTACGAACGCACCCAGTCCACCCCATTAGACCCTAAACTCATGTTTTGGTGCGTTGCATAGTGTTTGGGTGCATTCGGGATCGTTTCATAACTGCATGAAACTCGATGCAAAACAGAGTGAACTGGTGCAATTAAATCAAAATATCATGCCACGAAGTCACATCGGGAGTTTTCACAACGAACACACCCAATCCGCCCCATTGGACCCTAAACTCATGATTTGGTGCGTTGCATAGTGTTTGGGTGCATTCGGGATCGTTTCATTACGGCATGAAACTCGATGCAAAACAGGGTGAACTAGTGCAATTAATGCGAAAGCTCGTGCCACGAAATCACGCCAGGGATTTTTCTCTACGAACGCACCCAGTCCACCCCATTAGACCCTAAACTCATGTTTTGGTGCGTTGCATAGTGTTTGGGTGCATTTGGGATCGTTTCATAACTGCATGAAACTCGGTGCAAAACAGAGTGAACTGGTGCAATTAAATCAAAAGTTCGTGCCACGAAGTCACGTCGGGATTTTTCACAACGAACACACCCAATCCTCCCCATTGGACCCTAAACTCATGTTTTGGTGCGTTGTATAGTGTTTGGGTGCATTTGGGGTATTTCGTAACTCCATGAAACTCGATGCAAAACAGGGGGAACTAGTGCAATTAATGCGAAAGCTCGTGCCACGAAATCAAGCCAGGATTTTTTTCTACGAACGCACCCAGTCCACCCCATTAGACCCTAAACTCATGTTTTGGTGCGTTGCATAGTGTTTGGGTGCATTTGGGATCGTTTCATAACTGCATGAAACTCGATGCAAAACAGAGTGAACTGGTGCAATTAAATCAAAATTTCGTGCCACGAAGTCACATCGGGATTTTTCACAACGAACACACCCAATCCACCCCATTGGACCCTAAACTCATGTTTTGGTGCGTTGCATAGTGTTTGGGTGCATTCGGGATCGTTTCATTACGGCATGAAACTCGATGCAAAACAGGGGGAACTAGTGCAATTAATGCGAAAGCTCGTGCCACGAAATCAAGCCAGGATTTTTTTCTACGAACGCACCCAGTCCACCCCATTAGACCCTAAACTCATGTTTTGGTGCGTTGCATAGTGTTTGGGTGCATTTGGGATCGTTTCATAACTGCATGAAACTCGATGCAAAACAGAGTGAACTGGTGCAATTAAATCAAAATTTCGTGCCACGAAGTCACATCGGGATTTTTCACAACGAACACACCCAATCCACCCCATTGGACCCTAAACTCATGTTTTGGTGCGTTGCATAGTGTTTGGGTGCATTCGGGATCGTTTCATTACGGCATGAAACTCGATGCAAAACAGGGTGAACTAGTGCAATTAATGCGAAAGCTCGTGCCACGAAATCACGCAGGGATTTTTCTCTACGAACGCACCCAGTCCACCCCATTAGACCCTAAACTCATGTTTTGGTGCGTTGCATAGTGTTTGGGTGCATTTGGGATCGTTTCATAACTGCATGAAACTCGGTGCAAAACAGAGTGAACTGGTGCAATTAAATCAAAAGTTCGTGCCACGAAGTCACGTCGGGATTTTTCACAACGAACACACCCAATCCTCCCCATTGGACCCTAAACTCATGTTTTGGTGCGTTGTATAGTGTTTGGGTGCATTTGGGGTCATTTCGTAACTCCATGAAACTCGATGCAAAACAGGGGGAACTAGTGCAATTAATGCGAAAGCTCGTGCCACGAAATCAAGCCAGGATTTTTTTCTACGAACGCACCCAGTCCACCCCATTAGACCCTAAACTCATGTTTTGGTGCGTTGCATAGTGTTTGGGTGCATTTGGGATCGTTTCATAACTGCATGAAACTCGATGCAAAACAGAGTGAACTGGTGCAATTAAATCAAAATTTCGTGCCACGAAGTCACATCGGGATTTTTCACAACGAACACACCCAATCCACCCCATTGGACCCTAAACTCATGTTTTGGTGCGTTGCATAGTGTTTGGGTGCATTCGGGATCGTTTCATTACGGCATGAAACTCGATGCAAAACAGGGGGAACTAGTGCAATTAATGCGAAAGCTCGTGCCACGAAATCAAGCCAGGATTTTTTCTACGAACGCACCCAGTCCACCCCATTAGACCCTAAACTCATGTTTTGGTGCGTTGCATAGTGTTTGGGTGCATTTGGGATCGTTTCATAACTGCATGAAACTCGGTGCAAAACAGAGTGAACTGGTGCAATTAAATCAAAATTTCGTGCCACGAAGTCACATCGGGATTTTTCACAACGAACACACCCAATCCTCCCCATTGGACCCTAAACTCATGTTTTGGTGCGTTGCATAGTGTTTGGGTGCATTCGGGATCGTTTCATTACGGCATGAAACTCGATGCAAAACAGGGGGAACTAGTGCAATTAATGCGAAAGCTCGTGCCACGAAATCAAGCCAGGATTTTTTTCTACGAACGCACCCAGTCCACCCCATTAGACCCTAAACTCATGTTTTGGTGCGTTGCATAGTGTTTGGGTGCATTTGGGATCGTTTCATAACTGCATGAAACTCGATGCAAAACAGAGTGAACTGGTGCAATTAAATCAAAATTTCGTGCCACGAAGTCACATCGGGATTTTTCACAACGAACACACCCAATCCACCCCATTGGACCCTAAACTCATGTTTTGGTGCGTTGCATAGTGTTTGGGTGCATTCGGGATCGTTTCATTACGGCATGAAACTCGATGCAAAACAGGGTGAACTAGTGCAATTAATGCGAAAGCTCGTGCCACGAAATCAAGCCAGGATTTTTTTCTACGAACGCACCCAGTCCACCCCATTAGACCCTAAACTCATGTTTTGGTGCGTTGCATAGTGTTTGGGTGCATTTGGGATCGTTTCATAACTGCATGAAACTCGATGCAAAACAGAGTGAACTGGTGCAATTAAATCAAAATTTCGTGCCACGAAGTCACATCGGGATTTTTCACAACGAACACACCCAATCCACCCCATTGGACCCTAAACTCATGTTTTGGTGCGTTGCATAGTGTTTGGGTGCATTCGGGATCGTTTCATTACGGCATGAAACTCGATGCAAAACAGGGTGAACTAGTGCAATTAATGCGAAAGCTCGTGCCACGAAATCACGCCAGGGATTTTTCTCTACGAACGCACCCAGTCCACCCCATTAGACCCTAAACTCATGTTTTGGTGCGTTGCATAGTGTTTGGGTGCATTTGGGATCGTTTCATAACTGCATGAAACTCGGTGCAAAACAGAGTGAACTGGTGCAATTAAATCAAAAGTTCGTGCCACGAAGTCACGTCGGGATTTTTCACAACGAACACACCCAATCCTCCCCATTGGACCCTAAACTCATGTTTTGGTGCGTTGTATAGTGTTTGGGTGCATTTGGGGTCATTTCGTAACTCCATGAAACTCGATGCAAAACAGGGGGAACTAGTGCAATTAATGCGAAAGCTCGTGCCACGAAATCAAGCCAGGATTTTTTTCTACGAACGCACCCAGTCCACCCCATTAGACCCTAAACTCATGTTTTGGTGCGTTGCATAGTGTTTGGGTGCATTTGGGATCGTTTCATAACTGCATGAAACTCGATGCAAAACAGAGTGAACTGGTGCAATTAAATCAAAAGTTCGTGCCACGAAGTCACATCGGGATTTTTCACAACGAACACACCCAATCCTCCCCATTGGACCCTAAACTCATGTTTTGGTGCGTTGCATAGTGTTTGGGTGCATTCGGGATCGTTTCATTACGGCATGAAACTCGATGCAAAACAGGGTGAACTAGTGCAATTAATGCGAAAGCTCGTGCCACGAAATCAAGCCAGGATTTTTTTCTACGAACGCACCCAGTCCACCCCATTAGACCCTAAACTCATGTTTTGGTGCGTTGCATAGTGTTTGGGTGCATTTGGGATCGTTTCATAACTGCATGAAACTCGGTGCAAAACAGAGTGAACTGGTGCAATTAAATCAAAAGTTCGTGCCACGAAGTCACAGTCGGGATTTTTCACAACGAACACACCCAATCCTCCCCATTGGACCCTAAACTCATGTTTTGGTGCGTTGTATAGTGTTTGGGTGCATTTGGGGTCATTTCGTAACTCCATGAAACTCGATGCAAAACAGGGGGAACTAGTGCAATTAATGCGAAAGCTCGTGCCACGAAATCAAGCCAGGATTTTTTCTACGAACGCACCCAGTCCACCCCATTAGACCCTAAACTCATGTTTTGGTGCGTTGCATAGTGTTTGGGTGCATTTGGGATCGTTTCATAACTGCATGAAACTCGATGCAAAACAGAGTGAACTGGTGCAATTAAATCAAAAGTTCGTGCCACGAAGTCACATCGGGATTTTTCACAACGAACACACCCAATCCTCCCCATTGGACCCTAAACTCATGTTTTGGTGCGTTGCATAGTGTTTGGGTGCATTCGGGATCGTTTCATTACGGCATGAAACTCGATGCAAAACAGGGTGAACTAGTGCAATTAATGCGAAAGCTCGTGCCACGAAATCAAGCCAGGATTTTTTCTACGAACGCACCCAGTCCACCCCATTAGACCCTAAACTCATGTTTTGGTGCGTTGCATAGTGTTTGGGTGCATTTGGGATCGTTTCATAACTGCATGAAACTCGATGCAAAACAGAGTGAACTGGTGCAATTAAATCAAAATTTCGTGCCACGAAGTCACATCGGGATTTTTCACAACGAACACACCCAATCCTCCCCATTGGACCCTAAACTCATGTTTTGGTGCGTTGTATAGTGTTTGGGTGCATTCGGGGATCGTTTCAGTACGGCCATGAAACTCGATGCAAAACAGGGTGAACTAGTGCAATTAATGCGAAAGCTCGTGCCACGAAATCAAGCCAGGATTTTTTCTACGAACGCACCCAGTCCACCCCATTAGACCCTAAACTCATGTTTTGGTGCGTTGCATAGTGTTTGGGTGCATTTGGGATCGTTTCATAACTGCATGAAACTCGATGCAAAACAGAGTGAACTGGTGCAATTAAATCAAAATTTCGTGCCACGAAGTCACATCGGGATTTTTCACAACGAACACACCCAATCCACCCCATTGGACCCTAAACTCATGTTTTGGTGCGTTGCATAGTGTTTGGGTGCATTCGGGATCGTTTCATTACGGCATGAAACTCGATGCAAAACAGGGGGAACTAGTGCAATTAATGCGAAAGCTCGTGCCACGAAATCAAGCCAGGATTTTTTTCTACGAACGCACCCAGTCCACCCCATTAGACCCTAAACTCATGTTTTGGTGCGTTGCATAGTGTTTGGGTGCATTTGGGATCGTTTCATAACTGCATGAAACTCGATGCAAAACAGAGTGAACTGGTGCAATTAAATCAAAATTTCGTGCCACGAAGTCACATCGGGATTTTTCACAACGAACACACCCAATCCACCCCATTGGACCCTAAACTCATGTTTTGGTGCGTTGCATAGTGTTTGGGTGCATTCGGGATCGTTTCATTACGGCATGAAACTCGATGCAAAACAGGGTGAACTAGTGCAATTAATGCGAAAGCTCGTGCCACGAAATCAAGCCAGGGATTTTTCTCTACGAACGCACCCAGTCCACCCCATTAGACCCTAAACTCATGTTTTGGTGCGTTGCATAGTGTTTGGGTGCATTTGGGATCGTTTCATAACTGCATGAAACTCGGTGCAAAACAGAGTGAACTGGTGCAATTAAATCAAAAGTTCGTGCCACGAAGTCACGTCGGGATTTTTCACAACGAACACACCCAATCCTCCCCATTGGACCCTAAACTCATGTTTTGGTGCGTTGTATAGTGTTTGGGTGCATTTGGGGATCGTTTCAGTAACTCCATGAAACTCGATGCAAAACAGGGGGAACTAGTGCAATTAATGCGAAAGCTCGTGCCACGAAATCAAGCCAGGATTTTTTTCTACGAACGCACCCAGTCCACCCCATTAGACCCTAAACTCATGTTTTGGTGCGTTGCATAGTGTTTGGGTGCATTTGGGATCGTTTCATAACTGCATGAAACTCGATGCAAAACAGAGTGAACTGGTGCAATTAAATCAAAATTTCGTGCCACGAAGTCACATCGGGATTTTTCACAACGAACACACCCAATCCACCCCATTGGACCCTAAACTCATGTTTTGGTGCGTTGCATAGTGTTTGGGTGCATTCGGGATCGTTTCATTACGGCATGAAACTCGATGCAAAACAGGGGGAACTAGTGCAATTAATGCGAAAGCTCGTGCCACGAAATCAAGCCAGGATTTTTTTCTACGAACGCACCCAGTCCACCCCATTAGACCCTAAACTCATGTTTTGGTGCGTTGCATAGTGTTTGGGTGCATTTGGGATCGTTTCATAACTGCATGAAACTCGATGCAAAACAGAGTGAACTGGTGCAATTAAATCAAAATTTCGTGCCACGAAGTCACATCGGGATTTTTCACAACGAACACACCCAATCCACCCCATTGGACCCTAAACTCATGTTTTGGTGCGTTGCATAGTGTTTGGGTGCATTCGGGATCGTTTCATTACGGCATGAAACTCGATGCAAAACAGGGTGAACTAGTGCAATTAATGCGAAAGCTCGTGCCACGAAATCACGCAGGGATTTTTCTCTACGAACGCACCCAGTCCACCCCATTAGACCCTAAACTCATGTTTTGGTGCGTTGCATAGTGTTTGGGTGCATTTGGGATCGTTTCATAACTGCATGAAACTCGGTGCAAAACAGAGTGAACTGGTGCAATTAAATCAAAAGTTCGTGCCACGAAGTCACGTCGGGATTTTTCACAACGAACACACCCAATCCTCCCCATTGGACCCTAAACTCATGTTTTGGTGCGTTGTATAGTGTTTGGGTGCATTTGGGGTCATTTCGTAACTCCATGAAACTCGATGCAAAACAGGGGGAACTAGTGCAATTAATGCGAAAGCTCGTGCCACGAAATCAAGCCAGGATTTTTTTCTACGAACGCACCCAGTCCACCCCATTAGACCCTAAACTCATGTTTTGGTGCGTTGCATAGTGTTTGGGTGCATTTGGGATCGTTTCATAACTGCATGAAACTCGATGCAAAACAGAGTGAACTGGTGCAATTAAATCAAAATTTCGTGCCACGAAGTCACATCGGGATTTTTCACAACGAACACACCCAATCCTCCCCATTGGACCCTAAACTCATGTTTTGGTGCGTTGCATAGTGTTTGGGTGCATTCGGGATCGTTTCATTACGGCATGAAACTCGATGCAAAACAGGGTGAACTAGTGCAATTAATGCGAAAGCTCGTGCCACGAAATCAAGCCAGGATTTTTTCTACGAACGCACCCAGTCCACCCCATTAGACCCTAAACTCATGTTTTGGTGCGTTGCATAGTGTTTGGGTGCATTTGGGATCGTTTCATAACTGCATGAAACTCGATGCAAAACAGAGTGAACTGGTGCAATTAAATCAAAATTTCGTGCCACGAAGTCACATCGGGATTTTTCACAACGAACACACCCAATCCTCCCCATTGGACCCTAAACTCATGTTTTGGTGCGTTGCATAGTGTTTGGGTGCATTCGGGGATCGTTTCAGTAACGCATGAAACTCGATGCAAAACAGGGGGAACTAGTGCAATTAATGCGAAAGCTCGTGCCACGAAATCAAGCCAGGATTTTTTTCTACGAACGCACCCAGTCCACCCCATTAGACCCTAAACTCATGTTTTGGTGCGTTGCATAGTGTTTGGGTGCATTTGGGATCGTTTCATAACTGCATGAAACTCGATGCAAAACAGAGTGAACTGGTGCAATTAAATCAAAATTTCGTGCCACGAAGTCACATCGGGATTTTTCACAACGAACACACCCAATCCACCCCATTGGACCCTAAACTCATGTTTTGGTGCGTTGCATAGTGTTTGGGTGCATTCGGGATCGTTTCATTACGGCATGAAACTCGATGCAAAACAGGGTGAACTAGTGCAATTAATGCGAAAGCTCGTGCCACGAAATCACGCCAGGGATTTTTCTCTACGAACGCACCCAGTCCACCCCATTAGACCCTAAACTCATGTTTTGGTGCGTTGCATAGTGTTTGGGTGCATTTGGGATCGTTTCATAACTGCATGAAACTCGGTGCAAAACAGAGTGAACTGGTGCAATTAAATCAAAAGTTCGTGCCACGAAGTCACGTCGGGATTTTTCACAACGAACACACCCAATCCTCCCCATTGGACCCTAAACTCATGTTTTGGTGCGTTGTATAGTGTTTGGGTGCATTTGGGGTCATTTCGTAACTCCATGAAACTCGATGCAAAACAGGGGGAACTAGTGCAATTAATGCGAAAGCTCGTGCCACGAAATCAAGCCAGGATTTTTTTCTACGAACGCACCCAGTCCACCCCATTAGACCCTAAACTCATGTTTTGGTGCGTTGCATAGTGTTTGGGTGCATTTGGGATCGTTTCATAACTGCATGAAACTCGATGCAAAACAGAGTGAACTGGTGCAATTAAATCAAAATTTCGTGCCACGAAGTCACATCGGGATTTTTCACAACGAACACACCCAATCCACCCCATTGGACCCTAAACTCATGTTTTGGTGCGTTGCATAGTGTTTGGGTGCATTCGGGATCGTTTCATTACGGCATGAAACTCGATGCAAAACAGGGTGAACTAGTGCAATTAATGCGAAAGCTCGTGCCACGAAATCACGCCAGGGATTTTTCTCTACGAACGCACCCAGTCCACCCCATTAGACCCTAAACTCATGTTTTGGTGCGTTGCATAGTGTTTGGGTGCATTTGGGATCGTTTCATAACTGCATGAAACTCGGTGCAAAACAGAGTGAACTGGTGCAATTAAATCAAAAGTTCGTGCCACGAAGTCACAGTCGGGATTTTTCACAACGAACACACCCAATCCTCCCCATTGGACCCTAAACTCATGTTTTGGTGCGTTGTATAGTGTTTGGGTGCATTTGGGGTCATTTCGTAACTCCATGAAACTCGATGCAAAACAGGGGGAACTAGTGCAATTAATGCGAAAGCTCGTGCCACGAAATCAAGCCAGGATTTTTTTCTACGAACGCACCCAGTCCACCCCATTAGACCCTAAACTCATGTTTTGGTGCGTTGCATAGTGTTTGGGTGCATTTGGGATCGTTTCATAACTGCATGAAACTCGGTGCAAAACAGAGTGAACTGGTGCAATTAAATCAAAAGTTCGTGCCACGAAGTCACAGTCGGGATTTTTCACAACGAACACACCCAATCCTCCCCATTGGACCCTAAACTCATGTTTTGGTGCGTTGCATAGTGTTTGGGTGCATTCGGGATCGTTTCATTACGGCATGAAACTCGATGCAAAACAGGGGGAACTAGTGCAATTAATGCGAAAGCTCGTGCCACGAAATCAAGCCAGGATTTTTTCTACGAACGCACCCAGTCCACCCCATTAGACCCTAAACTCATGTTTTGGTGCGTTGCATAGTGTTTGGGTGCATTTGGGATCGTTTCATAACTGCATGAAACTCGATGCAAAACAGAGTGAACTGGTGCAATTAAATCAAAAGTTCGTGCCACGAAGTCACGTCGGGATTTTTCACAACGAACACACCCAATCCTCCCCATTGGACCCTAAACTCATGTTTTGGTGCGTTGCATAGTGTTTGGGTGCATTCGGGATCGTTTCATTACGGCATGAAACTCGATGCAAAACAGGGGGAACTAGTGCAATTAATGCGAAAGCTCGTGCCACGAAATCAAGCCAGGATTTTTTTCTACGAACGCACCCAGTCCACCCCATTAGACCCTAAACTCATGTTTTGGTGCGTTGCATAGTGTTTGGGTGCATTTGGGATCGTTTCATAACTGCATGAAACTCGATGCAAAACAGAGTGAACTGGTGCAATTAAATCAAAATTTCGTGCCACGAAGTCACATCGGGATTTTTCACAACGAACACACCCAATCCACCCCATTGGACCCTAAACTCATGTTTTGGTGCGTTGCATAGTGTTTGGGTGCATTCGGGATCGTTTCATTACGGCATGAAACTCGATGCAAAACAGGGTGAACTAGTGCAATTAATGCGAAAGCTCGTGCCACGAAATCACGCCAGGGATTTTTCTCTACGAACGCACCCAGTCCACCCCATTAGACCCTAAACTCATGTTTTGGTGCGTTGCATAGTGTTTGGGTGCATTTGGGATCGTTTCATAACTGCATGAAACTCGGTGCAAAACAGAGTGAACTGGTGCAATTAAATCAAAAGTTCGTGCCACGAAGTCACGTCGGGATTTTTCACAACGAACACACCCAATCCTCCCCATTGGACCCTAAACTCATGTTTTGGTGCGTTGTATAGTGTTTGGGTGCATTTGGGGTCATTTCGTAACTCCATGAAACTCGATGCAAAACAGGGTGAACTAGTGCAATTAATGCGAAAGCTCGTGCCACGAAATCAAGCCAGGATTTTTTTCTACGAACGCACCCAGTCCACCCCATTAGACCCTAAACTCATGTTTTGGTGCGTTGCATAGTGTTTGGGTGCATTTGGGATCGTTTCATAACTGCATGAAACTCGATGCAAAACAGAGTGAACTGGTGCAATTAAATCAAAATTTCGTGCCACGAAGTCACATCGGGATTTTTCACAACGAACACACCCAATCCACCCCATTGGACCCTAAACTCATGTTTTGGTGCGTTGCATAGTGTTTGGGTGCATTCGGGATCGTTTCATTACGGCATGAAACTCGATGCAAAACAGGGTGAACTAGTGCAATTAATGCGAAAGCTCGTGCCACGAAATCACGCCAGGATTTTTCTCTACGAACGCACCCAGTCCACCCCATTAGACCCTAAACTCATGTTTTGGTGCGTTGCATAGTGTTTGGGTGCATTTGGGATCGTTTCATAACTGCATGAAACTCGGTGCAAAACAGAGTGAACTAGTGCAATTAAATCAAAAGTTCGTGCCACGAAGTCACGTCGGGATTTTTCACAACGAACACACCCAATCCTCCCCATTGGACCCTAAACTCATGTTTTGGTGCGTTGTATAGTGTTTGGGTGCATTTGGGGTCATTTCGTAACTCCATGAAACTCGATGCAAAACAGGGGGAACTAGTGCAATTAATGCGAAAGCTCGTGCCACGAAATCAAGCCAGGATTTTTTTCTACGAACGCACCCAGTCCACCCCATTAGACCCTAAACTCATGTTTTGGTGCGTTGCATAGTGTTTGGGTGCATTTGGGATCGTTTCATAACTGCATGAAACTCGATGCAAAACAGAGTGAACTGGTGCAATTAAATCAAAATTTCGTGCCACGAAGTCACATCGGGATTTTTCACAACGAACACACCCAATCCACCCCATTGGACCCTAAACTCATGTTTTGGTGCGTTGCATAGTGTTTGGGTGCATTCGGGATCGTTTCATTACGGCATGAAACTCGATGCAAAACAGGGTGAACTAGTGCAATTAATGCGAAAGCTCGTGCCACGAAATCACGCCAGGGATTTTTCTCTACGAACGCACCCAGTCCACCCCATTAGACCCTAAACTCATGTTTTGGTGCGTTGCATAGTGTTTGGGTGCATTTGGGATCGTTTCATAACTGCATGAAACTCGGTGCAAAACAGAGTGAACTGGTGCAATTAAATCAAAAGTTCGTGCCACGAAGTCACGTCGGGATTTTTCACAACGAACACACCCAATCCTCCCCATTGGACCCTAAACTCATGTTTTGGTGCGTTGTATAGTGTTTGGGTGCATTTGGGGTCATTTCGTAACTCCATGAAACTCGATGCAAAACAGGGGGAACTAGTGCAATTAATGCGAAAGCTCGTGCCACGAAATCAAGCCAGGATTTTTTTCTACGAACGCACCCAGTCCACCCCATTAGACCCTAAACTCATGTTTTGGTGCGTTGCATAGTGTTTGGGTGCATTTGGGATCGTTTCATAACTGCATGAAACTCGATGCAAAACAGAGTGAACTGGTGCAATTAAATCAAAATTTCGTGCCACGAAGTCACATCGGGATTTTTCACAACGAACACACCCAATCCACCCCATTGGACCCTAAACTCATGTTTTGGTGCGTTGCATAGTGTTTGGGTGCATTCGGGATCGTTTCATTACGGCATGAAACTCGATGCAAAACAGGGTGAACTAGTGCAATTAATGCGAAAGCTCGTGCCACGAAATCACGCCAGGGATTTTTCTCTACGAACGCACCCAGTCCACCCCATTAGACCCTAAACTCATGTTTTGGTGCGTTGCATAGTGTTTGGGTGCATTTGGGATCGTTTCATAACTGCATGAAACTCGGTGCAAAACAGAGTGAACTAGGTGCAATTAAATCAAAAGTTCGTGCCACGAAGTCACGTCGGGATTTTTCACAACGAACACACCCAATCCTCCCCATTGGACCCTAAACTCATGTTTTGGTGCGTTGTATAGTGTTTGGGTGCATTTGGGGTCATTTCGTAACTCCATGAAACTCGATGCAAAACAGGGGGAACTAGTGCAATTAATGCGAAAGCTCGTGCCACGAAATCAAGCCAGGATTTTTTTCTACGAACGCACCCAGTCCACCCCATTAGACCCTAAACTCATGTTTTGGTGCGTTGCATAGTGTTTGGGTGCATTTGGGATCGTTTCATAACTGCATGAAACTCGATGCAAAACAGAGTGAACTGGTGCAATTAAATCAAAATTTCGTGCCACGAAGTCACATCGGGATTTTTCACAACGAACACACCCAATCCACCCCATTGGACCCTAAACTCATGTTTTGGTGCGTTGCATAGTGTTTGGGTGCATTCGGGATCGTTTCATTACGGCATGAAACTCGATGCAAAACAGGGTGAACTAGTGCAATTAATGCGAAAGCTCGTGCCACGAAATCACGCCAGGGATTTTTCTCTACGAACGCACCCAGTCCACCCCATTAGACCCTAAACTCATGTTTTGGTGCGTTGCATAGTGTTTGGGTGCATTTGGGATCGTTTCATAACTGCATGAAACTCGGTGCAAAACAGAGTGAACTAGTGCAATTAAATCAAAAGTTCGTGCCACGAAGTCACGTCGGGATTTTTCACAACGAACACACCCAATCCTCCCCATTGGACCCTAAACTCATGTTTTGGTGCGTTGTATAGTGTTTGGGTGCATTTGGGGTTATTTCGTAACTCCATGAAACTCGATGCAAAACAGGGGGAACTAGTGCAATTAATGCGAAAGCTCGTGCCACGAAATCAAGCCAGGATTTTTTTCTACGAACGCACCCAGTCCACCCCATTAGACCCTAAACTCATGTTTTGGTGCGTTGCATAGTGTTTGGGTGCATTTGGGATCGTTTCATAACTGCATGAAACTCGATGCAAAACAGAGTGAACTGGTGCAATTAAATCAAAATTTCGTGCCACGAAGTCACATCGGATTTTTCACAACGAACACACCCAATCCACCCCATTGGACCCTAAACTCATGTTTTGGTGCGTTGCATAGTGTTTGGGTGCATTCGGGATCGTTTCATTACGGCATGAAACTCGATGCAAAACAGGGGGAACTAGTGCAATTAATGCGAAAGCTCGTGCCACGAAATCAAGCCAGGATTTTTTTCTACGAACGCACCCAGTCCACCCCATTAGACCCTAAACTCATGTTTTGGTGCGTTGCATAGTGTTTGGGTGCATTTGGGATCGTTTCATAACTGCATGAAACTCGATGCAAAACAGAGTGAACTGGTGCAATTAAATCAAAATTTCGTGCCACGAAGTCACATCGGGATTTTTCACAACGAACACACCCAATCCACCCCATTGGACCCTAAACTCATGTTTTGGTGCGTTGCATAGTGTTTGGGTGCATTCGGGATCGTTTCATTACGGCATGAAACTCGATGCAAAACAGGGTGAACTAGTGCAATTAATGCGAAAGCTCGTGCCACGAAATCACGCAGGGATTTTTCTCTACGAACGCACCCAGTCCACCCCATTATACCCTAAACTCATGTTTTGGTGGTAGCGTTGCATAGTGTTTGGGTGCATTTGGGATCGTTTCATAACTGCATGAAACTCGGTGCAAAACAGAGTGAACTGGTGCAATTAAATCAAAAGTTCGTGCCACGAAGTCACGTCGGGATTTTTCACAACGAACACACCCAATCCTCCCCATTGGACCCTAAACTCATGTTTTGGTGCGTTGTATAGTGTTTGGGTGCATTTGGGGTCATTTCGTAACTCCATGAAACTCGATGCAAAACAGGGGGAACTAGTGCAATTAATGCGAAAGCTCGTGCCACGAAATCAAGCCAGGATTTTTTTCTACGAACGCACCCAGTCCACCCCATTAGACCCTAAACTCATGTTTTGGTGCGTTGCATAGTGTTTGGGTGCATTTGGGATCGTTTCATAACTGCATGAAACTCGATGCAAAACAGAGTGAACTGGTGCAATTAAATCAAAATTTCATGCCACGAAGTCACATCGGGATTTTTCACAACGAACACACCCAATCCACCCCATTGGACCCTAAACTCATGTTTTGGTGCGTTGCATAGTGTTTGGGTGCATTCGGGATCGTTTCATTACGGCATGAAACTCGATGCAAAACAGGGTGAACTAGTGCAATTAATGCGAAAGCTCGTGCCACGAAATCACGCCAGGATTTTTTCTACGAACGCACCCAGTCCACCCCATTAGACCCTAAACTCATGTTTTGGTGCGTTGCATAGTGTTTGGGTGCATTTGGGATCGTTTCATAACTGCATGAAACTCGGTGCAAAACAGAGTGAACTAGTGCAATTAAATCAAAAGTTCGTGCCACGAAGTCACGTCGGGATTTTTCACAACGAACACACCCAATCCTCCCCATTGGACCCTAAACTCATGTTTTGGTGCGTTGTATAGTGTTTGGGTGCATTTGGGGTCATTTCGTAACTCCATGAAACTCGATGCAAAACAGGGTGAACTAGTGCAATTAATGCGAAAGCTCGTGCCACGAAATCAAGCCAGGATTTTTTTCTACGAACGCACCCAGTCCACCCCATTAGACCCTAAACTCATGTTTTGGTGCGTTGCATAGTGTTTGGGTGCATTTGGGATCGTTTCATAACTGCATGAAACTCGATGCAAAACAGAGTGAACTGGTGCAATTAAATCAAAATATCATGCCACGAAGTCACATCGGGATTTTTCACAACGAACACACCCAATCCGCCCCATTGGACCCTAAACTCATGATTTGGTGCGTTGCATAGTGTTTGGGTGCATTCGGGATCGTTTCATTACGGCATGAAACTCGATGCAAAACAGGGTGAACTAGTGCAATTAATGCGAAAGCTCGTGCCACGAAATCACGCCAGGGATTTTTTCTCTACGAACGCACCCAGTCCACCCCATTAGACCCTAAACTCATGTTTTGGTGCGTTGCATAGTGTTTGGGTGCATTTGGGATCGTTTCATAACTGCATGAAACTCGGTGCAAAACAGAGTGAACTGGTGCAATTAAATCAAAAGTTCGTGCCACGAAGTCACGTCGGGATTTTTCACAACGAACACACCCAATCCTCCCCATTGGACCCTAAACTCATGTTTTGGTGCGTTGTATAGTGTTTGGGTGCATTTGGGGTCATTTCGTAACTCCATGAAACTCGATGCAAAACAGGGTGAACTAGTGCAATTAATGCGAAAGCTCGTGCCACGAAATCAAGCCAGGATTTTTTTCTACGAACGCACCCAGTCCACCCCATTAGACCCTAAACTCATGTTTTGGTGCGTTGCATAGTGTTTGGGTGCATTTGGGATCGTTTCATAACTGCATGAAACTCGATGCAAAACAGAGTGAACTGGTGCAATTAAATCAAAATTTCGTGCCACGAAGTCACATCGGGATTTTTCACAACGAACACACCCAATCCACCCCATTGGACCCTAAACTCATGTTTTGGTGCGTTGCATAGTGTTTGGGTGCATTCGGGATCGTTTCATTACGGCATGAAACTCGATGCAAAACAGGGTGAACTAGTGCAATTAATGCGAAAGCTCGTGCCACGAAATCACGCCAGGGATTTTTCTCTACGAACGCACCCAGTCCACCCCATTAGACCCTAAACTCATGTTTTGGTGCGTTGCATAGTGTTTGGGTGCATTTGGGATCGTTTCATAACTGCATGAAACTCGGTGCAAAACAGAGTGAACTGGTGCAATTAAATCAAAAGTTCGTGCCACGAAGTCACGTCGGGATTTTTCACAACGAACACACCCAATCCTCCCCATTGGACCCTAAACTCATGTTTTGGTGCGTTGTATAGTGTTTGGGTGCATTTGGGGTCATTTCGTAACTCCATGAAACTCGATGCAAAACAGGGGGAACTAGTGCAATTAATGCGAAAGCTCGTGCCACGAAATCAAGCCAGGATTTTTTTCTACGAACGCACCCAGTCCACCCCATTAGACCCTAAACTCATGTTTTGGTGCGTTGCATAGTGTTTGGGTGCATTTGGGATCGTTTCATAACTGCATGAAACTCGATGCAAAACAGAGTGAACTGGTGCAATTAAATCAAAATTTCGTGCCACGAAGTCACATCGGGATTTTTCACAACGAACACACCCAATCCACCCCATTGGACCCTAAACTCATGTTTTGGTGCGTTGCATAGTGTTTGGGTGCATTCGGGATCGTTTCATTACGGCATGAAACTCGATGCAAAACAGGGTGAACTAGTGCAATTAATGCGAAAGCTCGTGCCACGAAATCACGCCAGGATTTTTCTCTACGAACGCACCCAGTCCACCCCATTAGACCCTAAACTCATGTTTTGGTGCGTTGCATAGTGTTTGGGTGCATTTGGGATCGTTTCATAACTGCATGAAACTCGGTGCAAAACAGAGTGAACTAGTGCAATTAAATCAAAAGTTCGTGCCACGAAGTCACGTCGGGATTTTTCACAACGAACACACCCAATCCTCCCCATTGGACCCTAAACTCATGTTTTGGTGCGTTGTATAGTGTTTGGGTGCATTTGGGGTCATTTCGTAACTCCATGAAACTCGATGCAAAACAGGGTGAACTAGTGCAATTAATGCGAAAGCTCGTGCCACGAAATCAAGCCAGGATTTTTTTCTACGAACGCACCCAGTCCACCCCATTAGACCCTAAACTCATGTTTTGGTGCGTTGCATAGTGTTTGGGTGCATTTGGGATCGTTTCATAACTGCATGAAACTCGATGCAAAACAGAGTGAACTGGTGCAATTAAATCAAAATTTCGTGCCACGAAGTCACATCGGGATTTTTCACAACGAACACACCCAATCCTCCCCATTGGACCCTAAACTCATGTTTTGGTGCGTTGCATAGTGTTTGGGTGCATTCGGGATCGTTTCATTACGGCATGAAACTCGATGCAAAACAGGGTGAACTAGTGCAATTAATGCGAAAGCTCGTGCCACGAAATCAAGCCAGGATTTTTCTCTACGAACGCACCCAGTCCACCCCATTAGACCCTAAACTCATGTTTTGGTGCGTTGCATAGTGTTTGGGTGCATTTGGGATCGTTTCATAACTGCATGAAACTCGGATGCAAAACAGAGTGAACTGGTGCAATTAAATCAAAAGTTCGTGCCACGAAGTCACAGTCGGGATTTTTCACAACGAACACACCCAATCCTCCCCATTGGACCCTAAACTCATGTTTTGGTGCGTTGCATAGTGTTTGGGTGCATTCGGGATCGTTTCATTACGGCATGAAACTCGATGCAAAACAGGGTGAACTAGTGCAATTAATGCGAAAGCTCGTGCCACGAAATCAAGCCAGGATTTTTTCTCTACGAACGCACCCAGTCCACCCCATTAGACCCTAAACTCATGTTTTGGTGCGTTGCATAGTGTTTGGGTGCATTTGGGATCGTTTCATAACTGCATGAAACTCGGTGCAAAACAGAGTGAACTGGTGCAATTAAATCAAAAGTTTCGTGCCACGAAGTCACGTCGGGATTTTTCACAACGAACACACCCAATCCTCCCCATTGGACCCTAAACTCATGTTTTGGTGCGTTGTATAGTGTTTGGGTGCATTTGGGGTCATTTCGTAACTCCATGAAACTCGATGCAAAACAGGGGTGAACTAGTGCAATTAATGCGAAAGCTCGTGCCACGAAATCAAGCCAGGATTTTTTTCTACGAACGCACCCAGTCCACCCCATTAGACCCTAAACTCATGTTTTGGTGCGTTGCATAGTGTTTGGGTGCATTTGGGATCGTTTCATAACTGCATGAAACTCGATGCAAAACAGAGTGAACTGGTGCAATTAAATCAAAATTTCGTGCCACGAAGTCACATCGGGATTTTTCACAACGAACACACCCAATCCGCCCCATTGGACCCTAAACTCATGATTTTGGTGCGTTGCATAGTGTTTGGGTGCATTCGGGATCGTTTCATTACGGCATGAAACTCGATGCAAAACAGGGTGAACTAGTGCAATTAATGCGAAAGCTCGTGCCACGAAATCACGCCGGGATTTTTCTCTACGAACGCACCCAGTCCACCCCATTAGACCCTAAACTCATGTTTTGGTGCGTTGCATAGTGTTTGGGTGCATTTGGGATCGTTTCATAACTGCATGAAACTCGGTGCAAAACAGAGTGAACTAGTGCAATTAAATCAAAGTTCGTGCCACGAAGTCACGTCGGGATTTTTCACAACGAACACACCCAATCCTCCCCCATTGGACCCTAAACTCATGTTTTGGTGCGTTGTATAGTGTTTGGGTGCATTTGGGGTCATTTCGTAACTCCACGAAACTCGATGCAAACAGGGGTGAACTAGTGCAATTAATGCGAAAGCTCGTGCCACGAAATCAAGCCAGGATTTTTTCTCTACGAACGCACCCAGTCCACCCCATTAGACCCTAAACTCATGTTTTGGTGCGTTGCATAGTGTTTGGGTGCATTTGGGATCGTTTCATAACTGCATGAAACTCGATGCAAAACAGAGTGAACTGGTGCAATTAAATCAAAATTTCGTGCCACGAAGTCACATCGGGATTTTTCACAACGAACACACCCAATCCTCCCCATTGGACCCTAAACTCATGTTTTGGTGCGTTGCATAGTGTTTGGGTGCATTCGGGATCGTTTCATAACTGCATGAAACTCGATGCAAAACAGGGGTGAACTAGTGCAATTAATGCGAAAGCTCGTGCCACGAAATCAAGCCAGGATTTTTTTCTACGAACGCACCCAGTCCACCCCATTAGACCCTAAACTCATGTTTTGGTGCGTTGCATAGTGTTTGGGTGCATTTGGGATCGTTTCATAACTGCATGAAACTCGATGCAAAACAGAGTGAACTGGTGCAATTAAATCAAAATTTCGTTGCCACGAAGTCAGCTCGGGATTTTTCACAACGAACACACCCAATCCTCCCCATTGGACCCTAAACTCCTGTTTTGGTGCGTTGCATAGTGTTTGGGTGCATTCGGGATCGTTTCATTACGGCATGAAACTCGATGCAAAACAGGGTGAACTAGTGCAATTAATGCGAAAGCTCGTGCCACGAAATCACGCCAGGATTTTTTCTCTACGAACGCACCCAGTCCACCCACATTAGACCCTAAACTCATGTTTGGTGTGTTGCATAGTGTTTGGGTGCATTTGGGCTCGTTTCATAACTGCATGAAACTCGATGCAAACAGAGTGAACTGGTGCAATTAAATCAAAATTTCGTGCCACGAAGTCACATCGGGATTTTTTCACAACGAACACACCCAATCCACCCCATTGGACCCTAAACTCATGTTTTGGTGCGTTGCATAGTGTTTGGGTGCATTCGGATCGTTCATTAACGGCATGAAACTCGATGCAAAACAGGGTGAACTAGTGCAATTAATGCGAAAGCTCGTGCCACGAAATCAGCCAGGGATTTTTTCTTACGAACGCACCCAGTTCCACCCCATATAGACCCTAAACCTCATGTTTTGGTGCGTTCAGGTTAGTGTTGGGTGCGTTGGGATCGTTTCATAACTGCATGAAACTCGATGCAAAACAGAGTGAACTGTGCAATTAAATCAAAATTTCGTGCCACGAAGTCACATCGGGATTTTTCACAACGAACACACCCAATCCACCCATTGGACCCTCAACTCATGTTTTGGTGCGTTGCATAGTGTTTGGGTGCATTTGGGATCGTTTCATAACTCATGAAACTCGATGCAAAACAGGGAACTAGTGCAATTAATGCAAAGCTCGTGCCACGAAATCAAGCCGGGATTTTTCTACGAACGCACCCAGTCCACCCCATTGACCCTAAACTCATGTTTTGGTGCGTTGCATAGTGTTTGGGTGCATTTGGGATCGTTTCATAACTGCATGAAACTCGATGCAAAACAGAGGTGAACTAGTGCAATTAATCAAAGTCGTGCCACGAAATCACGCGGATTTTTTTCACGAACACACCCAATCCACCCCATTGACCCTAAACTCATGTTTTGGTGCGTTGCATAGTGTTTGGGTGCATTCGGGATCGTTTCATAACTCATGAAACTCGATGCAAAACAGAACTAGTGCAATTAATGCAAAGCTCGTGCCACGAAATCACAGGGATTTTTTCTACAACGAACACACCCCCATCCACCCCATTGACCCTAAACTCATGTTTTGGTGCGTTGCATAGTGTTTGGGTGCATTTGGGATCGTTTCATACGCATGAAACTCGATGCAAAACAGTGAACTGTGCAATTAAATCAAAATCGTGCCACGAAGTCACGCGGGATTTTTCACGAACACCCAATCCACCCCATTGGACCCTAAACTCATGTTTGGTGCGTTGCATAGTGTTTGGGTGCATTTGGGATCGTTTCATTACGCATGAAACTCGATGCAAAACAGGTGAACTAGTGCAATTAATGCAAAGCTCGTGCCACGAAATCACGCGGATTTTTCACAACGAACACACCCAGTCCACCCCATTGACCCTAAACTCATGTTTTGCGTTGCATAGTGTTTGGGTGCATTTGGGATCGTTTCATAACTGCATGAAACTCGATGCAAAACAGGAACTGTGCAATTAAATCAAAGCTCGTGCCACGAAGTCACGGGATTTTTCACGAACCACCCAATCCACCCCATTGGACCCTAAACTCATGTTTTGGTGCGTTGCATAGTGTTTGGGTGCATTCGGGATCGTTTCATACTGCATGAAACTCGATGCAAAACAGTGAACTAGTGCAATTAATGCGAAAATCGTGCCACGAAATCACCGGGATTTTT